>NW_008751747.1:1589035-1600335 GCF_000715545.1 Opisthorchis viverrini
TATATATATATATATATATCGTTCAGCTGTAGCACCCTTTCGATGTCTAACTGCCATGCCGCCCGAAGGAAGCACGAGGGATGGTATACTGCCAGGTTGCCCAAGCCTAGACAAGGAATTCGGATAGTATTTTATACTGTGAAAATTCTTGCACGAAAACCACTCACCCCCCCCCCCTCTAATAGCCTACAAGGGTGGATCCCGTCAATTATTTGTCATCGCAATTGTCGAACAAATTTCTGTTTTTGATACAATGGCCATTCCTTCGGGAAAATTGGAAAGTGAACTTCAGTTTCAAGTTCGGAAATTTTCTATTCCACTGCAAAACGAGGTGTTAGGGCACCTTCCTCCTATCGCAGAGGTCATTTTAGATCTATATGGCCCGTGGTGACCATAACGCGTACTCGAAGTCATTTAATTTATCGGTGAGCTATGCAGATCCGAAGTCGACCACAACTAAATACAATAAGCTCCCAGCGGATTACCTCCGTTTAAGCGAGCGAATCGCATCGGTGATTGGACATGCAGATAAAGGGTTCATTTGAGCCGCGTGTTGACACCAAATCAGTTTTGAACTTCTTAAAGAAGTTTGTGTTATTACATGCAACCCTCTGGCTACTGACCTTCAATCGGAATGTTTTTCATGTGAATCCACCTTGACTTTTGAGTCGTCTCTTTCAGATTTAGGCAATACGATACTACCTAACTCCGCTTGTTACTTTCGAGTCGCATGGAAAATACGTGTCCGTCGGACAATGGCATTAATTTAACCTAACAAGCCGTGACCAGAGAAACCAGGTACGACACTAGTGTGAGCAGATGGTTCTTCGAATTGCTTCAGTGTCAAGAAGAACGTGGCAAAAAGTGGATTGGCAGGGTCAGCTGCTGCATGAATCAAGGTTGCTTACTGGGATAGCAGGTGGAAGAAAACACGGTTACAAAATGAACATGTCTGGAGTAATCGCTAGAAAATCCCCTATCAAGAATCTACAGTAATTGAATTCGGGAAAGCAATGAACCAAATGCGAGAAAAATAACATACCGTTTTGTTTACTTCACTGTAAGACGAAGATGACCATGTTGCACTGGGGTTTTTTGGTTTGTTATCGCCAGTACACAGCGACTGTGACGTTGTTGCAGGAGGAGGCGAGGTCACAGAAGTTCCTTCAACCGGACTATATTCTCTAATGGACAAACGATTGAATTCATCAAGCATGTGTTTCCCCTCCTGAAGATTTTGGTTATCATCCGGCGGAGGTCTGAAGTGTTGTGGCTGAGCTGCTGGTCGCATTGACGAAAGGAAGGCGTCCGCGTAGCTAACGGCCTGACCGTTGCTCAACATCCCATTCACCAGATGAGAAGTGATCGGATTCTGCCCAGTGCCGTGCGTGGAATAGGATGAAATCGACGGATCCTCCACACTGCCACCATGTGTGGTGCCGTAGTTTACTGTTTGCTCGCGTAAATGTGATGTGTAATATGGATGAGTGTTAATCAAAACGGGATCCTTCGGCGCCCTGTCATCGAGTTGATTCGGGGCGAATGTGGTCGATCCGACTAGATGATGCAAAGAAGCTGAATCCAACTCAGAACAAACCACCGGATGCATCTGCTGACTGGTTGGGGTTGACCACCCGTCGCTTATGGGGACTATTCCACCAATAGGAGTTGAGCTAGTGTGATAGGGACTAGGCGCAGAATAGGGCCAACCAGGAAGTGTTACTGTGGCAGTGGGAAATTGAGCCTCATTGGAATAAAGACCGGTAGTGAGTGGGGTACGCACACCCGGCTGTCGAGGAGGGGATCGGTAGTACACCTGTGTATAGTCCGTTTGTCCAGTGTTTGTTGGCATAAAAGAACGCCCGACTGCCGTTGCACTGGCGTTTGGATGGGATGATAGCTGCTGTGGGTGCATAGCCGCCGGATAGGCCGCCGCTGCAGCGGCAGCAATGGCAGCCAAAAGTGTGGCAGTGTACGGTGGTGACGCACTAGATGAAACAGGTCCACCGCCACCACCGCTATGTGTCATATCACCGAGGCTGTTCGTTTGATGGTGGTGCTGGTTAACTCCAGATAGTAGGGTTGCACCAGAGGTTTGGGGATACACAACATTGTTCACACCACTCCAGTCCGCAGCCGCAGTACCACCACCTCCAGCTACTGCAGCCATTGCGGCGGCCAGTGCCGCAGCGTCTGGGTTGTTCCCTGGATTGGGTGTGCCACCATTCTCCCCCATGCCGTATGAAAGATGTGAGAACAGGGTACCATAGTATGTGTCTGCCGCGTTTGTCATGTTGCCGTAAACGTTCTGAAAATGGATAAAATCGCGCACTAAGATGGCTGCTATCAAGCACTCTGTCGAAAGATAAGGTGAGACTACTCCTAGGCGAACGAATGAGGAAAATTCTAGGCATTCCAAATTGTCAGTTAAAAACTAATTTGAAACGTGCGGAATAATATCCCGAAAAGGAAAACAATGAATAAGAACGATTGTCACGAGATAGCCTGTTCATGACATCCTTCCAGTAATTCAGTGCCTCTCTTCAGAAAGGTAACAGACCCACCTGTCAGAAAGTGTGAGGTTATTAGGCAACGCCCAAGAGGTTCACTAGACGTGTGCATCTGTATTCAGTGCAGTAAAAGTATTCAACTCCGATGATCTGGGTCATGGGAACCAAGACAAACATTTCAATGACGACTATGTATACTCCCACAATCAAAAGCAGATGTGTTAATATGAACCCGATAAAAGCCGAGTTAACATGCACAGATTCGTCATATTTTCCACCTTAGACTGCTGTTATTTGAAACAGCGATAGGGTCAAGATTCACCCTCAAAGCGTAGACAGGCTCCATAAGATGAGCACCACACACGGCACCTGGACGGGTCGACAAGGTCTCAAGGAAGCGAACGCTTGGTCACATAGCCAGATGGTCAACTGGTCAGTCCTAGTCTGGTACCGCCAATGCGGCACTCCCACACGGGAAGTAAAACGGTTTACATAAACAAAAACTACCTCCTGTGGTTCTGGGAATATTTTCTAGAGGATTGCAACGAAAAGATCTCATGTCAGAAAACCGTGGCCACAGAAGTGAGCATTTTCTATGGGTTCCCCAGTGAGGTGAACACTGTACTTGGAAAAAACTATCAAATTTTCCCGCACCCGAGAGTGGGTCTCGTGAATAGCTTGTTCAAATCACCTAAGATTCGGACAATCGCGGGTTAGTGACTATGACTGATTCACAATGAGCGGACATCTTCAACAACATCGACGAACAATAATAGTCACAGAATATTCTCGTAAATGTGAGAAAGTTTGGAGGCGACACGCCTAAGTTGGCTAACATCTGGATTGTCGCTTTATGGCCTTCCCCCAATAAATGTTTCGGGTTTCAAGTGAAAAACAGTCTTCTTTGGTGGACGGTGGATATGCATACGTAGGCGTCTCAATCGCATTAATCTAATGCTCTAGCGATTTCGGTTCATGACCTGAAACACACCAAAAACTTTCTGCGACTAGTCAATTCCTGCCATGTTTAGAAAAATCAGGGACAAAAGTTTGAAGACATTTCAGCTCTTCGGACGGGAATGGCCAAACCACAGCCAAAAATCAAAAGTGTTATCGTACTGTTGTGGAGGCGTGACCCTCTGGACACCAGAATACCACTAGGTAGGTATAACACAGTTGCCAAAGAGAGGTATGCATCGATTATCACGCGCGGCGAAGCTTGGCTAAGGCTCTGAAAAACACTATCTGTTCTCAAAGGTGACAAAAAGGCTAGTATTCATTTAATTTCCAATAACATGCAAGCAAAATGTTTCGAGTTGCTTATCGGTTAGAGGCAAACGCAAAAACGCGCCCACTACACTACTCATAAGTAACGCAAATTTAAATCCTAAATCCACAAACGGCTGAGGGGTGATCTAACCGCCCGGCATTCGAGATCCGTAATCAAAAAGGTCCAATATCGTTGCGTAGAGTGACAGATAAGATTTAAAAATTCGTAGGCGAATTTAAACACAGCAAACAATAGCTTAAAACCCCTTATCCTAACAGAGTGCAATCCCCACAGCTTTCAATTTTGAAAGAAATGTGCGTGAGCCATTCTAGCTGATATGTACAACACCCACAAATAAGCTTGTGGCGAGCAAAACAACCACTTACAAAAACGGTTCGCCTATTCCAAGAACGGAGAAAGGCGCGTGAATTGTTTAGCTATATACTTTCAAAAAAATTCAACTGGCTACCTGCTGTTGCTCAGCCGGATTCCCGACCCACAACACAGCCCTGAACGGTAAACCACCAACGAATTCGGAAATAAGCGAGTGCTGTCTGTCCCTCAAGTGTCACCGAGCTCCTGGTGGTCGCTCGATCTGCTCGAAGATGAAACTGAAGTCCCCAGTCGGTGCTTGTCCCACTTATTTGCCTTATCTCGGAGAAAGAGGCCGTCCCGATCAATTGGGGTGAGTTTATAGTGGTGCTCATCTTCAAAGAGGTGGCTCACGTGAATGTGGCAATAACCTAGAAATTAGCTAGATACCCGTTATAACCAGACTCTTTGCGCTGTTTGTTTTACGTAGTGAAAACGGAACCCACGAACAGCAAGCACAATTCCAGCTGAGATGGAGCAGCGTAGACATCTTCAAACTCTGTAAAATGACAGAGCAGCGACACGCGCACAAGTGCGTTACAATCGTGACACTCCCTGATTTCATCGATTCTGTCGACAAGCTCACATTTTTCAACACGCTTGTGCAACACGGTATACCACAGAAGTTCGTGAACATCACGCGCTGTCTGTATTCCTACACCTGTAGGCGTGTGAAAGTGTACGGGAAACCCCCGAAAAGCTCTCCCAAAAGTAATGGAGTCCGACAAGGATGCCCACTCTCTCCGTTTTTGTTTAATTTCATCATTGATGCGAAAATTAGGTGCATCCTGGAAGGTCCCAAAAACCCCAGTGTTCAAATCTCTCCGAGCGAGATCCTTGTCCATCTGTGATATGTAGATGACATAGCTCACAGTTTGAGGGAGAGCGGGAAACGCAAGTATTGCTAGAAAGGCTTACTAAGGCTGACTTAATCCTTCATGTGTTTCGTGCCCTCAAAAAGCAGTCATGTTGTAGAACGTACAGCATTCGAACAGGCCTCTGAAGATTCAAGGAGTGACACTGGAAGTTGTGGAACCACATACGCACCTCAGAAGTTGTATTAACTCTAACGATAGTGTGATAGACGAAGTCAACGCACGTACCTCAAAGGCGTGACTTGCTTTTGCTCATTCGCGCCACTTGTGGCATAAAAAGGACGCGAAAACCAAACTACATTCCGGACACAGCCACTTCAGGTCGAGGCTATGACACATCTTCAGTTCTTTGACCACCGATGTCTCAGAACTGTGTCTGAAATCGGAAATGGAACCGCCCAACTGCACAACTAATCGTGGTCAAAGGTCAGCCCCGGCTAGCAACACGTATATTAACACACATGCAACACTAATCAACGCACAACCACCAACCCATCGCTACGCACCACTAGGCTCTCTAACAACGCACTGATGATGTCACCTCGAATAGAGATGAAACATTTGCAATCAAATTACCCAACTCAATGAACAAGCCAATGACAATTTATGCTACCTGAGCTACCAACATTTTCCTGAAAACTCTTCGACAACCAACGACCGTTTTCGGCCTTTTGGGGGGCTAATCAGATAGGCGCAGTCCGAGAGTTTCCGTCAACCTTATGTCCTACTTGAAACTCAATTGCAAGAAATTTGAAAAATACACCCATTTACACACTACTTTGATATTATTGGAAACTCAAGTGAATCCCCAGTTGAATTTCTATTTTAGGTTTGGGCATCAGTATCTCCTCTAGTTACAACGACGAAATACAAAGACGGGTATTTTCATGAATAAATCGGCCGTCAATTCGAATCAACCGGGTTGCTCCCGCCGCTGCAAACAGAAAAGAAGACAAAAGAAAATGGTGACGGCTACCACATCCCTTCTCTCCTCATTGTTATCTCCTAACTCAGCTTCATAACCATTCTTTTATGCACTCAGTTTTTCCTACCGGCCAAAACGCTTTCTGAACCACAAGTGAAGGAAGCGAATCTACGAACTGTCGCATCGTAGAGTGCGGATGGCAGGTGGGACGAAACAACTATGCGCGTACACGGAAACCACTGGATTCTCAGACTGCGACTCCTTGATGTGAGGCACTATACGCCTACGAGCCAACAGCATAGTTTGACTATATGCTCGGTTGCGTGGGGAGGGGTGAAGGGGCCGGTGAGCGAAGAGCCGGACAGAGGTGGACAGCGTGTGACCTGGTAACGTATCATCATCGACAGCGCGACATCAGTGTTCAACATCGATGCGTCACTTCCGTACTGTTGGGATATCAATATCCCCAAAAAACGTTTACTTTTCGAATTACTGCCAATTTTATTTTCTGAAACTTTGACCTTTTAAATTTCGCGCCCTGTCTTCCATTTTGCGCCTCCATGCAAAAAGACCGCGCTCCTTTCCTATTAGCCGGTTGGTCTTTGTGTGCGCTAATGAATTTATTGTTCCCCAAGGTCGATGGTGCTTCACTGCACCTCGCCTTTGGTTGCAGCAGTAAAAGTCCTCCTCTGAAGGTCCGGTCTTCTCTCTGCGCTAGTAGTTGGGCTCGCGTCGTAGCTGGGGATCTGTGCGCTCATCCTCAAGTCGCGTACGGCCGTTGATCGTACCCGTTCAGATATATAACACGTACAACCATGATCTATTTGAAAGTTTTATTGTGAAGAAAAGAACAAGGGGGGACGAAGGTTTGAAAACAATAACCAGAGCCAGGTCGACAACTGCCGCTTCCCTGGATAGCGACCCCGGGGCACTGGCGGAAACGGCTTGATCGCGCAGTCAGTAGCGCTCGTAAATTGAGGCTTTAGCTTACAATGCACAGCTATCTAGTTCCCGAACTAACCACATGTGCCATCGCCTCAAAACTTGGCCGCATGTCCCAAACTCTCCTACTTCCCAGTGATCGAAACTGTAGCAGCTAGAACCAAATGCCTATGGTAAATGGTTTATAGCTGATAAATTAAACTGAAATGAGATGTTCGGTTGAACGTAAGCACAGAATCCATGCACAAACAGGCCTTACAGGGACAAAAGACTAGGAAAAAGGAAGCGGCTAACGCAGTAGAGAATGCAAGGAAGCTGCTTCAAACAATTCGCAAAACAGGACCCAAAAATCGTCTTTTAGTGAGTTAATTGAAGATAAGGTAGAAAGTCCAATGTAATGAAACCACCGTCTATATCAAAGACGGTAGGCATATATGTCTACTGCCCCAATCGGCTCATCCGCAAACATTAGGTTAAGGTTCGAGCCTACCCACTCTTGCAGCAGCACTTTACACTGTGTAGGTGTAAAGTGCATGCCAAATCATGAGATAGATTTTAGTTTATTTAATACTGTATGCACTACGACGTTGTCAGATCCAAGAGGAGTTATTTTATCTGCGTACTCGATATCTATGAGCGGATGTCCCGGGAGCACTTTGACCCCACAGGCATTAGAGGCTGGCAGTGAGTTATCCATAATCGTATCAATAACGAAGCTGAAGAAGAAAGGTGAAAGAGGACAGCCCTGTCTGACACCTGAAGTGGTGAACTCATGCGAGAGTTTCCCGCAGACCTTCACACGTCCGCGGGAGTTAGCGTACAGCGCCTTAAGAAGGGTCAATAAGGTGTGGGGAACACATCTGCTCCGCACTGTCACAGTGCGGAGTCTCCAAGTCAAGGAACACAACCATTGGTGGTCGCTGGAAGCGGTGTCGCTGTTCCAGAATCCGTCCAGGGTGAAAATGTGATCGATGCATTCTTGCAAGACGAAACCCAATTTCACCTTCAGGAATCTGTTTTTCTGTGTTTAATCAACCTTCGAAGGACTACACCAGAGAGTACGTTCAAGGTCACAGCTACCAGGCTGACGTCACGGTGGTTTTCACACGGCGTCCGTGTGTCCTTTTTAAAAATAGGAATAACTGTCGACACGCCCCATTCCGCAAGCACTTTTTTCTCACTCGATATAGCACCAATTTCGCCAGGCGGGTCACCAGGAAGTCTACGCCTTCTTTGAAGACGGCTGAATACGGACTGTCCGCTCCAGGTACCTCTTCACGTTTTAGTACGGAGATTTCGTATTTTAGTTCTTCTTCCAATAGACTATCAAGGTTTACGTTCCATTCGCCCGCATGCACTATCCCCAGAAGCTGTGTTGCAGGAAACCAGCAGAACTTCTTCGAAGTCTTCAGTCCATCTTTCCATTCGACGGTTTCTCACTTTCCTAGGCTCGATGGATTGTATCAAGTGATATAGGAAATGAACGTTTCCGGTAGCAAAAGCCCTCATCTCTACAGCCTTCGATGTACACTAGAGCTCTCGGTCTTACATTAGGCTCTTCACTAGTTGGCGTCTGAGGGATATGCGTGCGCCGTCGTACTCGTTGCCTGGTATGGATTTCCTGCAATCAATCAGGACTGGTGATCTCCATGATTCCGGTTGTCATTCGACTGTATCAGAAGTCGAACAGAGCACTGAACACCGGTAGACTAGCTCCTTTCCTATTCCGCCATGCTCCATCCCAATGCTCACTACTAGTAGCGCATAGGCTTATTGTAGAGAGATGTTGAGCGAGCTTAGTGTTGAGCTACGGTAGTTCTTCAAAGATCATCATCATCATCATCGACAGCATGACATCAGTGTTAAACACCGATGCTTCACTGCCGTACTTCTTCAAAGATGGTGGATTGGCATACTTCTTGCTGACTCTACCTGTGAAAGCCTGAAAAGAAACGAACTCTCAGGTGTGTGTGCATCATGGAGTGATCGGAATCAAGTTGTGTGCCCCAAAAGGAACGGCAGTCCAGAATTGTGGCTCTCCATCGGTGGCTCATGGCCACGTGAATGTTGGGGATATCAGTATCTCCAAAAGCTGCATCTTTGTGTGTCCTAACGAACTTCCGGCATTTTTCAAGGTCAAACTCGTTCAGCTATAGCACCCTTCCGGTGTCTAACTGCTATGCCACCCAAAGGTTGCACGAGGGCTGGGATACTGCCAGGTTGCCTAAGCCTAGACATGGGAAGTCGAGAGGCAGAAGTCGGGTTCAAACCACGGACCTTTCGGTCAGTAAATTCGCGCTCTAACCCTTTGGGCCATCTCGCCCAAACTATGGACATATATATTGTCGTTTTTCCGTTATCGCCTGTTGTTCGGAACAGTACGGTTGTGTCCAGGGTTTCGTCTTCTTACTATTCAGCTTTACTAGGAATCGGAAACAGGCAATATGGCTGGGGATGGAATATCGCCACAGCCCGCGCATATCATCGTTTGCTCGCTTAGTGATCGAAACCATAACATCTGGCGACGCAAGATGGAGGCAGATCAACTCAAAGCAATGTTTGAGCAACAACTGCAACTCATAAAAGTACTTACGGAGCGACTATAAACTACATCTTTGCTTCACCGGCGGCGTCGACCGTCCCGCAGTCGGTTGACGGAATCGCTGGCAGTATCAACGAATTTTGCTATGAACCCTCAGCTGGCATAACGTTTGGTGCTTGGTTTCGTCGCTATGAAGACCTGTTCAGGGTCGACTTTTCGATTCAGGATGGTGGTTGGAAGGTTCGCCGCCTGCTCCGAAAACTTGGACCCAAGGAGCATGATAAACACACTAATTATATTCTTCCAAAGAACTCACGTGACACCAAACGGTTCACACGCTTTCGCAAATGTTTGGCGAGCAAATGTCAATTTTCAATATCCGTTACCGATGCCTAAAGCTGGTGAAAAGTGACGCAGACAATTTTCTCACTCATTCTGGTATCCGTGAACCGGGAATACGAACGGTTCAAGCTCGGATCGTTACCGAATATCAATTCAAGTCTCTGATTTTCATGTGCGGTCTACAATCTCTGAAGGATGCAGAAATCCGTACCCGACTCCTTAGCCGCATCGAACAGGACCCATCAATGACGCTGCAGGCCATCACCTTGGAGTGTCAACGATTGCTTAACCTGAAGCATGACACCTGCGATGGTCCAACTCGGGGGTCATGGCGGTTCCGAAGGTCATGAAACCCATCAGGCTACGCAACAGCCTGGCCCCGTCAATTCCGGTCGGACCAAGTCGGCCTTACGGTATTCTGGTCCGAAGGAAAACAGAGGCCTAAGAAGATACCACCTCCACAATGTTGACACTGTGGAACCTGGCATTTCATCAGGTCCTGTCCCTACAAGCAGCATCGGTGCCGCCAATCTAAATCCGTGAGACACAAAGATGTGTCAGTCACGGACGCATATGGCCTCTGGTGTTTCAAAGCCGTCATCACGCGTCTGTCCCAAACCAAAATCGAACCCTGTTGGCTCCTCTCTCAGCTTGTTGACTACTTTCCGGATCAAAACCCCAGGTCACCGACAGTACCTCACAGTCACCGCCAATTATCATCCAGTTCGACTGCAGTTGGACACTGCGTCGAACATCCCCCGATCAGACGAACCACTCGAACTGCTACCAGTGCCTGCGAAGGAGCTCCAATGTCGTATCTTTTCGGAGATCTACGTTCGTGATCTCGTGTTATGTAACGACAGCTGAGCTGAACTTATTGGAACTTGATTGGTTCGATCGCTTGTGGTTAGCCGGCATTCCAATCAGTATCGTTTTCAATACAGTTTAATCTCTCACGATGCATCCAGATCATGCATCCAACTTTGTCAAGCAATTTCCAGTTGTTTTACAATCCGGTCTCGGTCAGTGCACTGCGACACAAATAGTCTTCCACCTCCTGCCAGGAGCTACGCCAGTCTTCCGTCCAAAGAGACCAGTTCCGTACGCTTCCCTCCCACTGGTAGATGCTGAACTTCAAAGGTTGGAACAACAAAACGTTCTGTCCCCTGTATCCTACCCCGCCTGGGCAGCGCCGATCGTTGTGGTGAAGAAACCCAACAGTGACATCCGCCTACGTGTCGATTTCTCAACCGGCCTAAATGCAGCCATCCCGTTGCACTACTATCCACTGCTAATACCTGTCGATCTATTAACTTTTCTGAACGGTGGGAAGTTCGCCAAAATCGACCTCGCTGAAGCGTACCTTCAGGTTGAAGTCGCACCAGAATCATGCCCACCACTGATAATCAACACACACCGCGGGTTGTATCAATACATCATCATCATCATCAATCGTCAATGACAGCAACATCAATGTTGGCACTGATGCTTCACTGCCGTACAACCATTAAGTTCGTTTATA
>NW_008751747.1:1603719-1605614 GCF_000715545.1 Opisthorchis viverrini
TACCTTTTCTACGGAACAAGTTGCCATACATGTTCCAACCCCCAACCTGGAGGACCAGGAGACTGTGTTCGTCAGACCTCTAACCATTGACCAACCTGGTATGAGAGACTCTGTGAGTGTCGCGCGGACACCCCCCAGTATAGCTCAATGGATCGCCGAGGTACACAAACCGCCACACCACGATAAGGTCCAGTCTCTTCGTGACGTCTCCCGTTTGGCCTCAAAACCTCCCCAGCAATTTTCCAGCAGTTGACGGACACCATCCTTTCTGGCATCCCAGGTGTGGCCGCATCCCAGGACGACGTGTTGATCGTTGCAGTTTCACCCAAAGAGCTTCGTGATCGAATCAATGCCGTCTTACTGTGCATTCAGGATAATGGCCTACGCCTCCGTCCCGAGAAATGTCAATTCTTCTTGACAACAGTGAAGTACCTTGGTTTCATCTTCGACGCCTCTGATCGTGATCCCGACCCGAAGGACGTTCGAGCCATACGGAAGATGCCACCTCCTAAGGATGTCCAATCATTACGTTCCTTTTTGGGGTTAACCAGCTATTATTCAGCATTATTGCCTTCGCTACACGAAATTTGACCCCCCACTATATCAACTGTGTGGAAAGGACGTCCCCTGGCGTTGGTCAGAAGGATGCGAAAATGCAGGCTGAAGGTGATGCTCAGTTCCGGTCTGCTACTGACAGACTACGACCGTCGTGGCAGCTGGTGCCTCTACTTGTGGAGTCGGTGCCGTCATTCTGCAAGTATTCCCAGGCGGATCGGAGGAGGCCATCAAGCACGCGTCGAAATGACTAACGCCAGCGGAACAGCGATATGAACAGATGAAGCTTTCCACAAGTTGCTGTACGGTCGCCGTTCCACCCTACTTACCGATCATAAACTTTTGCTGTCTATTTTCGGTTCAGAGAAAGGTATTTCCTCACATTCCGCCAACCGCCTTCAAAAATTGGCGATTACGCTGGGCTACGACTTTGATATTCAATATCGCCGCACCACCTACTTCGGTCAGACCGATGCATTATCTCGCCTGATCAGCAATCAGCCAACTCACGGAGAAGACACGGTTACTGTGTAGGTTGCTTTCTAGGACGCAGCTGGCCCCTAGTAGGTCCAGTCTGTTCAAGCCTTACCTGTAACAGTGACAGACGTTCAACAAGCTACAATGGCTGATACGACGCTTCAGAAGTCGATCTAGTCCGTAAACTCTCGACGGCCTCCAAACCTCAAAGATGATTGCCTCCGACTGCTCCCCCATCAATAGTAAACGATTGCTCAATGTTTGGAGACCACGTGGTGATTCCTCAACTTTTACGCCATCGAGTACTCTGTCAGTTCCACTCTGGGCATCCAGGAATAAGCCGCATGAAGTCAATAGCTCGCAGTTACGCATACTGACCGCACATGGACCAGCACATCACGGATTTTATAAAACGCTGCTCCCGATACCAACAAGCTGCCAATAACCCTATACATCAACCACCGGTTCCTCGACCTGAGAAGCCTTGGTCTCGGGTCCAAATGGATTACGCAGAACCGACACGTGGCAATTCCTATTTGGTTTTCATTGACGCTGTTTCCAAGTGACTGCTCTGTTTTTCAAACGCTTCATCGTTTATTGCTAAATCACTTTCTTCCGTTTTCAGCTCTCAGTGTCAAAGTTTTGGATGAATAAAGTCTAGCTTTCGGGCCCTCCGTCTTTTCCATTCCCATTCTGATTGTCGTTGCACTCTGACCCTCGTCGTACACAACAATTTATTCATCCAAAAAGAAGTTTTCTTCGAACAATGGATCGATTCTTACGTCCTGAACGATTCGATACCGACCCCAATACTCGAAACTCGGTAGATACCTGGGAAGCATTGGTTTTGTACTTTCACAAAC
>NW_008751748.1:0-45486 GCF_000715545.1 Opisthorchis viverrini
CCTCGATCCTGTGTATCAATCCGTGACCAATCAGGGCATGCTCTCGTTCGGTCGGTAGCCCACATGTGACACATCCGTCCAATTGACTTGATGTTCGGTTATTGGGGACGACCGGACAGGACGAGACCTCTTTTGTAATAGCCTTCACGTCATGTGGCTGCTGCTCACGCACGTTACGCCAGTTGTGACCATATCCGTCCCATAAGCGCGACAAACGTAATCTATCCCACTGTGATAGGGGCATTGCAACCCTTTATCTGCGGTCGATTTTTCCCTAATAGTTAGCTCTTGGTCATCAAACCTGCGCGAAAGTATTTTCCAAATAAAATCCAGAGGTACCTTAGTCATCGCTTGAATTTATCAAACCGCTGCTTTACATGTACACAGGATTCGCGACCGCTGTATACTGGATTGATTGAGTGGGGCCAAATAATTGATATGAGCTGCATGGTGGTGTGATAGTGGTGGTGGCTCTTGACGACACTGATCATTGTGGCACTGGTATACTTATGAATTGCAGACCGGCCTTAAAAGGCGCAGTGCTACTGATTGCAATGCCACTATCTTGTAGATGGTTTGCTCTGTTCTCGACAAGGCTTGTTCTAGGACCTTGGGACGTCGAGCAATTTCGGCTATCAGTGTGATTTTTCATATGCTAGTTGAAATCTATTGATATTGGCAGCCTTACCTGGATCACAACGCAATCTGATGGAAAAAAGTTCGTTACATAGATCTATCCTGAAGAGGCACTCGTTTGAACAATTTAGTTTTCTGAGTTACGTGGGGGCATAGAAAAAGGTATGTGCATGTCCTCAGCGCTTGGAGAGCATAGACGTCACCTCTTGACAAGCCTATGTCAGTAGAGGGGAGATGAGGTAGTCCAGTGGCAAGGTGCTTGATAAACGAAGCCTCGTACGCACAACTGTCAGTGACAGAGGAGTATTAGACCTCGGAGAGGGACAACGACTGATAATAGAGTAGTTTGGCCCCGGAAATCTATCGGTCCACTTTATATTGCAAAACATATACCCCGGAGGAGTATGGCGCATGTTGGGTAACGTCAATGGCGTTGATTGATACCTTAAATTGTCACTTGCCGTTTGCTTGGGTGTAGTAGGTTGTATTGCCGGTGGAATCACCATCGATAGCATAACATCACTGTTCAACATGGATGCATCACTGCCGTACGCGCGGATGAGATGGCAGCTTCACACCAAGAGTCTTTGAAAGTTGAGTGCTCTTGAACTAGCAAAGGGGCAATATGGCTGTGGTTAGAGCGTGAGTGCAAGGTTAATGGTTCGTACCCGACTTCTGCATCTCGACTTCCCCTGTGTGTGCTTGGGCAACCTGACAGTAGCCCTGCCCTCTTGCTTCCTTCGTGTGTCACGGCAGCTAGGCACCGAAATGATTTTACAGCTGAATGATAACCTTATTACCTTCTACCGCCCCTGTTTATTGTTTTTTGCTTGCGCCCTGATAGACCAGCTCTGAGTGCGCCAAAGACGTCCTAAGTGCTCTTTTACGACGTGTTACGAGCTCAGATATGGTTTTAATTGTTGGTGACATGAACGCTCAGGTAAGTTGGCTTAGCGCTGCTGAGGCTCAACTGAATTGTCATCCTGGATTAGACACATGACGTACAGCGTCTGCTGGAGATATGTGTTGACTAGAAATGGTTCCTTTGAAGTAGCTGCTTATGCAACAGCGGAAGTCGTTTGACCCCAACAAACCAGCCCCGAATCTTTATTGGTCACATCGTCATCGATCACCAATGCTGAGGGTCGGTCACCACTGACCGCTGTTTTTGGAATACTTACATGGACTGTACCCATGCACTTTCCCGTCGCTCATTTTCATTGCTCTTCACAAGTCTGCGCCAACCTCGATTAGCCATTGAGAGTACCAGCAATCAAACAAACCTATCATAAGCACCTCCAACGTGTGCCGGTTGGTCCAGTTTCGCGTGTTAACGATCACTGGAGGTAGGTATCCAAAGCATTACTCATTGCTGCAATTTCTACCTGCGCTACGAGCCAGCCAACACTGGATCTCTGATAGGAGTGTGGCTTTGCTCAGCGACAGATTCTTCCTGGTTGCAACCACAATTCAACTCGACGCATCATCAGACGCCAGGTTAAACTAAGCGTTCCTACGAGGTGGCTCAAGTAGTTAGAGCACGGAAGGTCCGTAGTTCGAACCCGACCTTCGTATCTCAAATTCCCCCGTCTAGGCTTGGGTGACCTGGCAATATCTCAGCGCTCGTGCTTCCTTCGGGTGGCATGGCAGCTAGGCACCGGTTGATTGTGGTAGCTGAACGATTTTTCTCCCTGCAGACCGGGAATCTTAGTGGATTGAATCGTTCAGCTGTAGCACCCTTACGGTGCCCAGCTGGCATGTCAACAGAAAGAGGCACGAGGGCTGGGATGCTCCCAGGTTGTCCAAGCCTGGACGAGCAGTCGAGAAGCTGGTGGTTGAGTTCGATTACGAATCCTCCTGTCCGTAATCTGGTGCCTTAACCACTGAGCCTTTTCGAGCTCCTCGAGCACCAAAATGGCTTACTGGTATCTGGCAAAGGAGAACATTTGGAGCCTTGAACACAATGCTTCTAACAATGATTCAGTCGACCACCTTCTACCTCCAATCAGAACTGTCGGCTTTTAACAGGAACATGGGCTGTGAATATGGACCCCTCTTCAGCCTCAGAAGTGTCCGAGCGCCATCGTGCTCCAGGTCCAGACAATCTTCCACCTGTTTAAGGACGCTGCTGTATCCCCAATCAACGTCCGTCTGGCCGTCAGTTCATTTCCCGTCGTGACAAGGCTCATGATGTTACTGATTGCTCGTCGTTTTATGGCTGCACGCAAAATATCGACCTTTGAACATCAAGTGGGATTTCAACCGACAGATGTTAGAGCAAGTCATGTATTTTGGTGTTCCTTGACTTCAATGATGCTTTAGATTCTATCGTTAGGCCATTGCCCTTACCTACATTTGTTCAATAGATGTTCAAAAATAACATAACCCAGTTCTTATATTCACGTACTTCGGACGTGTAGGAGTGTGTTATAGGATGTCTGCAAGCTTTCCAACAAGAAGCGATATCCGGTAGTGATAACTACTGTCTCCATTTTCGTTCAGCTTCATCAATGGAACTGTGAGGTGAACGCTGAGAGGTCATCAAAACTTCGGTGTTCAAACCGTCGCTGGTTCGCACCTCGTCAGTCTGGAGTTCCAGTTAGACATCATCGGGCCGGATACGTTTTCTACATATCCAAACCTGGAGTTCGCAGATGACGTCGCCCTCATCTTTGAAGACAAAGACCAGGCACTAACTCTGTTGAATAGACTGACCATCATAACATCCTTTAGCGTGCCAGCTACGTACCTCAATTGACCACCGTCATCAGCTGCCGGTAGTGCTCGATAACTGACTGCCGGTCGTTTTGGAACACTTCTTTGGATTCCGACCACGCACCCCTCCAGAATGGCTCTTCGCTTTCAAGGGCCACATAGGGGGCGGAAAACTTACTTAGCAACTGGGAGCTTGGCATATCCCGAAGTTGAACGGATTTGTCAGAACGATATTCTGAACTTTCTTCCATCTACTCTGCGGTCGAATGTCTATTCCTACTGGAACGAGATCTCCCTATCCGTGCATAGTTCCGGGAGTTTCGTCTGTGGTATGGTGCTACCAGGTCCGTTCAAGCACTTGATACTTGCACTTGCTCGAGCTACCCCTGTGGTTAGGGCGCCAGCTTATCCACCGGAAGGTCCTTGGTTCGAACCCAACTTCAGTATGTCAACTGCTCCTGTCTAGGCTTGGGCCACCTGGCAGTATCCAAGCCCTCATGCTTCCTTCCGTTGGCAAAGCAGCTAGGCACAGAAGTAGTGCCAGATCTGAACGATTATCTATTCACAGAATAGTGGCGCTGCCTCCTTCTCGGGAAGATGTTCTCACCGATTCAGAAAAGAATGCAACCGGGTAAGCCATCAGACGTCCAATGAAGCCCAGCGTGCACGCTGACCGTGACGGCTAAGGGATTCAGAGAGGCGAAGAATGCTGGAAATGCCTGCAGATTATTTCCATTGATCCGGCCACCAGAAACTGCCAGTGAGTGAAACCGTCAAGGATCGAACCGGTGTGACCACCTGCACTGAAGAAGGACTCGTTCCCCTAAAAATAATAATGTACTTGAATTTCCAGCCCAACACCGCTGCCTTGAGTTTAGGCTTTTGAGCCAAAGGCTTTGATTGAGGACCCTAATCGTCCTTCCGTCTCGGTGTGGGCGCCGTGGCAGTATCCCAGCCTTCGTACAACCATGACATTCATAACGTGATGATGGTTGAATTATACCTCGACTGCCGGGTCGAACACTGTGTTGACTGTGTGTTGACCCGTCTGTTCACAGCACAGACAACAATGAGTGCCCCGGAAGTTAATCAATAAGATAAGGTATTTGGTACCCTCGGACTTTCGGGTGCATGAGATTATGTGGAGAGTTATTTAAATTCTATCCAAGAAGTGGGTTCCGGCTTGTAAGGCCTCCTCTCCATTTCTATTTACTGTCTTGATAAGGTGGATAATGAGGTTACCTCTAAGAGGTTTTCAGAACTTTGGCGTTCAAATAGCTGCTGATAAAAACACTGTCTAGCTGGATTATGCAGACTACATAGCCCCTGTCTGGGGATTAACTAAACCGAAGTCATCCAGTCCTTTGGCGTGCACTTTGCACGTACAAACAGTAAGGTGATGCTCATGCAGCCAATGAACAAACGGCTCACAATCCAAACAGCCACTTGGGTTTTCGGAATGTTTTTTGTATCTTCGAAGTTGTGTAAGTCCCGATTATAGTGTGGTAAATGGCATCAGTGCGTGAATCTGCAAGACTCGGATCGCGTTTGCTAATTTGAGAAACATAGCGACATATCGCTGAACCTCAAGGGGTTTGTGTACCAGGCTACGTGCTGTTTTGTTATATGGTTGAGATTCGGCCGCTGCGGGCGGTGGAATTGAGACGTCTTCATGTCTCCGACAAAAGTTTCTCAAACTCAGCTCGTGTGGTCATGAAAAATGCAACAGCGGATCCCAGCTGAACTAGCGTATTTTGTCTGTGATATTATTGAGTGTGAGAGTCTGAACCATATTTGTGTCCAACTGCTGGCTGTTTCTCCTAACATCTAATCGTGGTTTCTGTTAATGAATAGGCCATTTATCTACTGTTTCCGAACATTCGTCTTTTAATGAACACATTTATTTTGATTTCAGTCGGATTGCATCAGATTGGTTGGTTAGGCGACTGGTGGAGCGTATCATCATGTCATAAACCCCAGAAATTGTACATTTTGAAAACATGTGGCTTGAGGCCGAAATGGAGGAGCTCATAGAAATCTACCGCTGTGGTCATTCACTCCGAGGAGCTTGCAATGAATATCACAGACGACATCCGAATAGACGTAAGCCAACTCACAGATATTTGACTCAGTTGCTGAAGCGATGCCAGGAAACTGGGTCTGTTGCTCATCGGTCGCGGAAAGGATCGTCTCCTCGTGATGCAGAGCTGAGATTAGTTGTTGCAAACATGGCACGTGACAAGCCATCGATGACAAATCTTGAGCTGGCAGAACATTTCGGTGTTAGCCGCGCTTTTGTGAGTCGTACACTGATGTTATATGGGATCAAGCGCCATACGTGGGATATAATCCAACGTTTTACGGATGATGCGCGAAAGAGCCGTCTGCAATTTTGTCAGTGGTTTTTGGGCAAACTGTCTGAGACGCCCACCATGGCTAATGATATTTTGTTCGCTGACGAAGCTGTGTTCAACCTTCATGGAGTGGTCAATCACCATCATATAGTCCAGTACAGTTCAGTTCGTTCCCAGGTTAGCGTAGATGATCATCATCAATATAACTTGAAATTACTGGTGTGGTGTGGACTTCACAATCGTACGTTAGTTGGCCCTTACTTCTTCGATGGAAGTTTCAACGCTCAACGTCTAGTGGATTGTTTTTCCACAGTTGTTGGCCCCTACTTGAAGTCTCTTGCAGATGATGTGCGCCATCGGATTTATTTTCTGCATGATACGGTGAATCCGCACTGCGCGGTCATGGTCAAGTCTTGGCTGGACAGTCATTTTCCGCAACATTGGATCGGAAAAGGTGGCTTGTTCGAATGGCCTACAAGGTCTCCTGACTTAAATCCCATGACATTTTTCCTATGGGACTATTTGGGTTCCAAAGTATACGACCCACCTCCGAAGAAGTTGGAGGAATTACGCACAAATATTCGCACTGCATGCGCTTCTTTGAACTCAGTTCATCTAGGTGAGGTCAGTTCCAGTTTGTCGAGACGCATCTCAGAATGTCTAGAGAACAGTGGTGGAACACTTGGTAGGCCGAGAAAGGAATAGTCGATTGATTTATATATCCTCTGTGTACTCAGTTTTGTGCATATTTTCCCAACCCTATCTGCAGCTTATTTCCTTATATATTTTTTATCAGTGCTGAATCTCGATTATTCCTTTGACTTTCTACAACTCGTTATCCTCGTCTATCCGTTTTTCATGACTTTGGCTCACTTCACACAGTGAGATGTACGGTACCATGTAGATATACGGATTTGTACGGAAACCCACAACAGCCATGTGTGTTTAGCTCGAGTTAGATCAGTGGTTAGGGGACTAGCAGAAAGTCCGTGATTGGAACCCAACCTCTGCATCTCGACTGCTCCTGTTTAGGCTTAGACAACACAGCAATACCTCAGCCCTCGTACGCCATTCGCTTCGCATTACAGCTGTGCACCGAAAAAGTGCTGTAGCTGAACGACTGTTAATTTCTGTTCACGGATAAAGGGATCGCTCAGAGAAAATGACTTTGTCAACTGTAGAGGTGTAGCACGGCTTTTCGTTGTTCGATACAAGTTCGAACTGTCATCGGGACAGAGAGCTGTGGGTCCCAACTGGATTGTAACGGCCTTACAACAGTATAACGTTCTCATTATAGCTGTCCACGATCTATTTGACGGTGTCCCATGGATAACATGGTTGACATTTGCTTTTTCCGTAGGATGATCAGTCCCGGTTAGATGTGGCCTGGCAATGCCCTTGCTTGTATTCTTTTTTTTAATCAATGAAGTGGGGTTTTATACGCGTACTGGGTCTGACAAACCCCTCATTGTACGGTCAAGGTGATTGGCGTGAGCACGCTAGCAAATACGTCCAGAAATTCGTAGTGGGTTTTGACAGTTGAATCCCGTTGACAGTGGTGGCGTAACCGAAGCGTAGAATAACGTTTTTGTTGGTGCAATCAATGGCATTCCCTAGCATTCTGGTAATTAATAGGGCCACTGAGTCTACTTTAAATGTGATTTAGGTGGACCTACTTCTACTCTGCGGAATATCTCGTAGTTCGTATTTTCACGGACTGCATAGTTTCTTAGTATGAATCACTCTGGGTAGCCTATCGTAGCAACCATCTGCTCTAGGTTGCGATTATTCGTGTGAAAGTACATTTAGAGATACGCCAGGTTTCAACCCTATTTTAGTGAGTCAAAATTGTCGAAATGAGCGAATTATCTTGTCCATGCCTGCTTTCTATGCACTGCGTAAATAATTCAGTCCTTTTTCTTACCTATATCGACATCGAGGGTATGTACCAGGCCAGTGTATTCAGCTTTTGGGGCAAAATGGAAATAAAGATGGAGTGAATTGGAGGACTTCTGGACACAGGTGGAAATTATGCTATCTGTTGCAGGCGCGGCTTGTCGCCAGCTTAGCGGCAAGTCTGTAAGTCGGTGGATTGGGAAATATAGTGACCAGGTCTCATGTTTGCCCACGAAATCTGCAAGGAGGGAACCCGACTGCGACACCACCGTTCTGTTGCATTGTTTTCTTGTTGGCGTTGAACCGGGAGTAGTATTAGGGATGCTGACCTCCTATTGCAGTCCATCTAGTCTCAATTACAATCAGTGGTTCTTTTCCGGTGGCACAATAATGAGTGTAAGTGAATCAAGGACACGTCTGAAACATCCCGTCTTCCCTACAACCTTTTCGATGAGATTGAGTGTATCCTTCAGAACACACTTCTGCTCCTCTTCTTATGGGTTCCGGAAAGTCCTTAGGTCACGGAACGTTACGGAGAGCCGAACATGGGGCTTGCCACAATTTTGGTAAACCGTATGACCAAGCCATTGCGAAGCCAGTTGGACGGATTCTGTCGAAGGTATTAGTACCAATGGTCGTTGTCGCCTTCAAGTGACCTAACGTTTTGAACAGCTTTCTCAGAAACATGTGTGAGTGAACTTGCTGACTGTACGTAACGCAGCACGTGGCTGCAATGCGTTTTTACGTAAAGTTGTGATAGTTGAGCCTGGTAAAAATAACAGGATTCACGCTTTTTCGCCACACTTTGTTCTAATGATACGTGAATAAATAGGCACTCATGGGTAAAGCTAAATTCATTAATATGTTCTCATTCTTAATGGTATTAAGATAATCTGACGATGTTGGTGTTTTACTGGCATTGATTCAACTAGCCAAAAACTGGATCTACTTTGAATGGTAAGCGAAGGAGAAATAGCTTCCTCTCCTTGGTCTCTTAACGGTTAGGATATGAAAAAAATCCGGGTGAGAGTCCTTCCATATTCCGTTTCAGGTCTGAATTGACCGATTCTCTCTGGCTCTTTCACACGACAAGGTTCCTATTCTGCTCTACAGGCAGATATCGATGGGAATTGGAAGAATTTCGACCTGCTTGCCTATCTAAACTGCAACGTGCAATCTGATAGCGGGTTGCCTAGAAAGTCCAGGTTCGGCGTTCAGTTTTTACTTGAATTCATGATATCGTGTTCGTCGTGACTGGTCATGTTGTTAATCCACACAAAAGCTCGATAATGCACATCATTAGCTGCCTTCCTCCACTGTGCTGCTGAAAAATTCAGTCGTATCCGAGACCGTGTGCCAGCTTTGTATGTGCGTAGTAGAATAGTTCAGCTGGAAGGATGC
Source organism: Opisthorchis viverrini (assembly GCF_000715545.1). Taxonomy (NCBI): domain Eukaryota; kingdom Metazoa; phylum Platyhelminthes; class Trematoda; order Opisthorchiida; family Opisthorchiidae; genus Opisthorchis; species Opisthorchis viverrini. The sequence continues at coordinate 9,003 of NW_008751748.1, forward strand.
ATGAGGTATACAACCCCTTGGTGCGTCCGTGATCGAGTTGTACTAGTGCAGTGTGGTAGTGACACCGTGGACTTATTGTCAGCCTTTGTTCTTCAGAACATTACGAGGCAGCGGTTTTTGTACCACTTTTCTAATTTCGAGTAACAACCCTTATGACGACTTCAACTTCATATGGGTCAAGCTATTTTTATTTTTTCCTTTCCTATAGCTCCAGTGAGATCATATCGGGAATGAAACCATAGGTGGGAGAATATACAAATCGATAGTTATCTGTCCTTACTGAACAATGGCTGCACGATATAGCCAGGTTAAAACAACCGCTCAGTAACACATTGGTCCTACAGTTTGTTTTATTTGATTGGGGACCTCCACTTTATCCTAGTACCATGAACCTTACCACTGTATTGATCCCGTCCTAATGGTTTGAGGCTTTCAACCTATTCCGAAAATTCCCATTTATAATAAGAACACAGATGGGTTGACGAACATGTTTTCGGCAAGGTCTTTTCAAGTCATACAATTGCAAAGGTTAAGAGAGCTTTCAACCGAGTTGTAATGTTTATGAAGACCAAAGTTTAAATGCTTATTTTGTGCCCTTTAAAGGTGTTCTTTGTTGGTTGAACGTCCACTGTGTTTCGAAGTGGCAAAATCGGCAAATTTTTCATGGGCGCAGCTGTCGTCTTTTCGGAGATGTCTAGAGAAGCCTCAAGGTACCAAACCAGCATGGCCTCTTCCAAGAGGTATTCTATGATGGGTTGGTCTGTTCAAAGAGGAACAACTCTAGTACCGATACTGTCCGGGGGCGTGTTCAGCCTGCAACACCATGATGATGATGATGGTGCATAGTGTGACGATATTATGGTAACCTTCAGAGACTGCACACACAGTCCTGTACTTTTAGCTGTTTCACTCTGGAAGGGTCGGTCGCCATAGTTACCAATCGTCAGAATAAACCACTTGCTTGGCCCATTAAACGTGTATCAGTAGTAGAATTTCTTCTAGAGAGGACCGTTTTTGGCCAGTTACTCTATGTAGTCACTTCAAGGAGGAGGCTTGTAACTGTGCACGCGACAGACTTAGCAGTGGATGTTCTGGACGCAAACTCACCTCTGGAAAGTTCTTTTTTTAGCTTTCATAACTGGTGGCTTCTTAAGGAACTGAAAAACCGGCACAGTGGTGAAAATATTCCAGGTCTCATTAAATGTGGTGATATCAACCCTGAACTTCTGGAAGTCTTCACGTGGATAGCATATGAATAAGTGTTGAAGTGCACCCTAGTGTAGTTACTGCATCAATTAACACGAACTGTGGCTGGTTGCTCATTGCTTTTTTCTAAAAAAACAGTCGACTAAATAGACAATCCACAACGGAAAACTGGTCTGTTCTTCGCAGCGTATTTCGATGGTAGGGCCCCAAAAAGTGATGGCTGTTATGAGGTGGTTGCTCGGCCGGGAACTAAGTTACACAGGTGTGCCACTTTTAGCCTGTCCCTTCAAGCGGTCTTTGGAAAGCAAATAAACGTCATGGGTTTTCTGACTCTGTAAATAATAATAATGGTTCACATTCATATCAATCTCTTTTGAAAAGTCTTCCTGCGCTGGCGCAATCATTCTGGTGAGCCAACATCAAAAGGGGAGGCACTTGGCTCGAGTTTCGCTTTTATCAACAGTGCACATCACTGATCTCTCCCCGGTTTGAACTCCGGACATCTGATATGTAAGGCGGGCGTGTTACCATTACTCCGCCAGTGCACGTTGGACGCATCTGAGTTTCCGCGTCAGAACAGGTGATCATGTTCACACTTGAGCGATGTGATTGGTGTGCACTACTGCCGGAACGACATCCCAGTAACTGGGTCGGTTGTGACGATCAATTGACCCACTCTTCAGGATTTCCCAGTCAGGCAGCGCCACAGACGCTTAACTCCACTAGACGATCTTTGATTTTGTTGTGAACACTACATATCCCGCAAACTAATTATTTTCTATAGTGGTCGTTTCTGGAACAAGCTTAGCCAGTGAAATAAATTTCAATGGACCAAACACCAGCGGCCTCATCCCTGCAGAAGGCAGCTTGTGGTATTTAAACACCAAACGGACATACACCAAGTTAATCACATGGGTAGGGACAATCTTACCGTCATGTCATTGGTCAGATGCCTTGTTAATATCAGAATACGCAAATGTCCAGTGCACGAATTTATCATCTTGATGTCTGTTGGCAGGGTATTTTGCTTCACGGGCTATTCAGAACGATCTTTGCTTGGGATCTCTCGAAAGATAAATTCAATCCAAATTTCACGACCAAGCGGTTTTAGCTGGCAGGGGCGGGGGCTTTTTGGTGGGTTGTGGCTTGTTGCATTCTGTTCGCAAAACTACTTGACGTAACTGAATTATTGATGGTAGGGAGTGCTGACTTCGTCTCGACAATTCGAGACTTTAGCCCGTACATTTTTGAGAACGTTCGTTTTTTGAACGCGCGGGAATCATGGACTCATAGGGTGGCGCAGATGAGAATTCCAGCCATACAACACAAACATTTACAACGTGGAAGATGAATGTCAGTAATTGAGGCTATCAAAAGTTAGCTAATTGACTTGGGAAAGTTAGCTGTGGAAAGTGTTGGAGATATTCAGAATGAAAAGTAGTTTCATAGCTTTCTTTCGTAGGCAGGGGTGGAGTTCGGTCCCACAAGGAGGGACAGTCACTTGGAAACAGTGCATACCTTCGGAATGATGGTTGGAGCATTGAAAACACGAGTGAACAGTACGGATAAGTCCTGAATGACATCCCTTTTGGTAGGAGCACTAGAAGATACGTCGTGCCCAGTGAATGTGCTCGAGGTTAAGTTCTCAGCCAAAATGAAGTAGCTGACAGACCAGGTTCTTCTTTTTTTACATAGAATATACTAATATCAATCTGACGTGAGGTAGAGGCAGTGCAGCAGGGTTAAGGTTTCGGGAATGCGGAAGGAAATCCAATTTTACGGATTTTCAAGGTCACTGGTTTTGTAACAGCGAGTACGCTAAGGTAAGTCATTTTACTTAGGAGAGTGCGTTGTCACTTGTTGCAGGCTGAATAGACTCCCGGATAAGAGTCGTTTCTGTTGCTGATACCCACTTCATAAGTTTGATTATGTCAGCTTTGAGGTGGACGTCAGAAGCAGCACGATCATTTGGTGATTGGCCAATTGCAGCTGGTTGTGGCTCATAAGAAAGTAAGCAGTGTATCTTTGTAATGTACTACTCATAAGGTTGCTGACGGATTTTAAGCAACCTTATGAGTAGTACATNTGTGGCTCATAAGAAAGTAAGCAGTGTATCTTTGTGATGTACTACTCATAAGGTTGCTTAAAATCCGTCAGCAACCTTATGAGTAGTACATTACAAAGATATACATGTATCGCGATACCTCGAATATCGTAGTGACTGAAACATGATGCAGCCTGGTGCAGCACATTCAGTTGCCTGGGAACATCACAAACAGATTCAGCTGAGTTCCAGGTGAGTCTCTCGAAAAACCAAATTAGTTTGCAAATGAGGGTATGCTCGCTAAAGTAAGCAGTCTACTCTGAACTGATCGGGAGGACAGCAACTCTGACAAAAGCTGAAAATATGGGGAAAAGTACAGGCTTTTATACACATCCACTTTGGTATCAAGAAAGTCAGAAAAGTTTCGGTCAGTTCGTGCTCTGCAGAGACTGCTTGTAGAAAACTTCATCTGGGGGCTAAGCTCCGGTCGTATACCAAAAAGTGATTATCTTTTGTTTTTGTCAAGAGTTTAAGTGGGAAAGCCGGCGGTTCCATACTTGTGTACTCCTTTCGATCTCCCTTCTGTCAAAAGGACTCACTCACTGCTTATCGCTTGTTGCTTGGCCGCAACTTTTTTGGCAAACCAATACTTGGTGAGCTGAGATCAGGCTATTTAGGCCGGTTGGATCACAGTGCTTGTTAATGGAAAAGAGACTTGTTGCTTGGCCACAACTTTTTTGGCAAATTAATACTTGGTGAGCTGAGATGAGGCTATTTAGGCCGGCTGGATCACAGTGCTTGTTAATGGAAAAGAGTTGGTGCATTTTTCTGAAGAAGAGATTAATACAGAGCAAGCTTGAGCTTGAGCACACGTTTCTGTAGCGGAATTAAACTGTTATCCTCGGTCACTGGGTGTTTGGTAGTGTTTAGTGGCTGAACTTGGACTATGGTAGGCGGTCTGAACGGACCATAAGATTTTCGAGTAGGAGGATGGTTTTGTAGTGAGATTTCGTCGTACTTGCTTGAGATGCTCAACCAAAAAGCCACTGTAATGGCTGAGCACGCTAGTAATTGTCAGAGAACGTGGTAACCGCATTACCCATCTGGTGTAAACTGGATTTGAAACCTATAAACAGTCGGAACGTTGTCACTACTGCTACAGTCCTTAAGATCAGCCTATAAATGTCAAGACTGGAAAGAATGCTGAATATGTTTGTAGCTGTCATCATTCGCATCCACAAGCCAAAGCTTTGCGTTAAGAAAGTTGAATCCAGATGCCTTTTGACCCTGGCCCAAGCACAATAGTGCAGGTATCACCTGCCAACGAAAAAAAGATTGGTGCTGCTAAACCTTTCCAGTGTTCCGTACGTAACACGTGTCCCAAACGCCTCAGTCCGTCTAACCCTGCGCTTTTTTCACTTGTCCTCCAGGTGATGTTTTTTGGCGTATCGGTCTCGGTTACCATCAGTAGGTTCATTCTAATTAATATGTACACCCGAGTCTGACGAGAAATTGGGGAGGATTTTCTTTGTTATAACTTGAACCGTGTAGGGTGAACGGTACCATTATGGCCATTCCCGGATGTTTGGAAAGCATTAAGATGGTCGAACTATACAAGTAGAAGAAGCGTACAGAGCGTGAAACGACGCAAGTTGATTAAGGTCTAAGGTTGGCGGACACCTTAAAACACAGGAATTGGGAAATTTAGTCGACCAGCGTGGGCGGAGGCTGTAGGCCAGATCATATCTGGCAGTAATGATCATTGACAAAAGGAAATCGCCGGATGCTCTTTATCCTCCCTGGCATCGAGAAAACGTCGAAGAAAGCTCGAGACCTGAGACATTGTGTACGGGGCGTCCAGTCCATTGGGACTTCGAGACTAACAGCGTGTCAAACTTTAATAAAAACCCAGTTCTTCATCGTGGTGCAGGACTAAACCATTAACAACAGAAAATAGATTCATGCTACATACGAAACGTATCATGCTGGCGAAGGAAGGGTCACTTCTACTTACCTGCGTACCTTTAGTCTGCTTGAGGAGGTTGCCCCTTGATCCATCGCCTTGATTGGTTTGTTCGATTGGTTACTACGAGCCGGCAAGCAACTGTCAACTGAATCGCCTCTTCCGGTTTTGTTGGTAGGAGAAATCCAGAGAGGCTTTTTTGAGGTTGCCGTGATAACCGTATGGGGTGACCGTCTGAAACAGGCCTTATCAAGCTCGTTGGTTTCAGTCATTCTAATAAACAATGGCGCTACAAGTTCAGACTGCATAAACATAGATTGATACTCGCCTAAATCCGAAATCCACTATCTGAAAGATATCAAAAGCAATAGTCATCAGCTCTTGAATACATGCTTTAGTCCGCTAAACGTGCCTCCGAGATTTGTAGATGTCCTGAACGTTCTCTGCATATGAGGAATTTTGCAGCAGCTGGAGCTATTCGTCAAGATGTTTATTTTAATCGGCGAAATTATGCTACTGAAATGAGTACAAATGACAGCTTTCGAGAACGGCTCGACTCAAGTATTGCAATCTTGCTTTTGGGATATTGCCAAGTGGCATAGCGTCTGAAGGAACTGGTCGTACCCACCAATCTAGCAACTCCTAAGCAGGAAAAAACAGAGTAATGTGACTGGATAATATGCAATGCCACGATAGTTATCACCCGCGGAGTTAAACATCCAATCTCCAAAGGTGTTCATGCAACTCAAAAAGCCTCTTGGTTTCGAGGTCATATTTAGCATCGTATCGGGATCGGTCTGTAACTGCTTGCCAGGCAGTACGCACAGACAAACTGTTGATAGGCGTATGAAGATGGCCGGGAACGTCACACGGGGATCTGAACAGTTTCTGGTCAAACCTGGTGCAACCCTTCCAAGCTGGGTAAAGTATTCAATAGTCCCTACATTAAGCATCCTTCAGTGTGCAATACTTTTATGGAAGAACTTAGTTCAGCGGGAGCGAAACTCTCCACTCACAATGTATTTCCCCGTTGATAGGCTATGAACGTCACACGGGGATCTGAACAGTTTCTGGTCAAACCTGGTGCAACCCTTCCAAGCTGGGCAAAGTATTCAATAGTCCCTACATTAAGCATCCTTCAGTGTGCAATACTTTTATGGAAGAACTTAGTTCAGCGGGAGCGAAACTCTCCACTCACAGTGTATTTCCCCAACCCAGAACACGAACAGGAAAATCCCTTGTGGAGAATTGACTTCCCATCATAAAATCCCAGCTGATTAATGTCGAATCTTTTGTTGCAGCTGACTTTATGCCTAGACTGAAATCTTAGTGTAAAATATGAGTAGCAATTGGTAGGTCTCAGAAAATAAGTAAAGAAACTGGCGCTGCAAATCTTTGGTCATACTTGTCGTTTAATCACGACTTTTACAAACTACACTGCTGTACTTTCTTTGGTTGGCTAGTAGTGTTATCAGCTCTTTGCACACCTTCGTAAATCATGTCAAAATCATCATCAATCAATAATAGTAAACTTCTCAGCTAACTTGGAATCAGTGTGAAATACCGCGAAACTACTCTGGATCAAGTTTATGCAGGTAGGTTCATTCAGTAGTACTAATGCAGCAGCTTACAACAGCCTCGGTACATTGACTTAACAAACAGATTCACTCAGGTCTACATCGTCGCCAAGGGCTTGCGTGCAGCACCACGTTCGGCCAAGTGCGGATATCCAGCGGTATGACCGCTGGTGACCTGCAAGTCCCATCCACCCGTACATACTCGTTAGTCCAGTGGTATTAGGACTTTACATTATGTCCAGTCGTACATAAATGCTCCTGTAAATCGCCCCATTTTTCAGTCGTTTAAAGTTAATCTAAGAGGTAATTGTAGAGTTATACATATTTTCCTGATGTATTGCTTCGAATAACACGTTAACCAGATTCATTGCGCGTCACGCGAGTATGATCTATCCTTCGAAACAAATAATTTGTCCCGTGTCTGTTAAGTTTTTGTTCGATCCCACTGACAATGTTCTTTGTTGGAACAATTCTGGTGAGCAATTTTTATCGCATCCCTAAGGGCATGACCCGCATGTGGACTATTTTCGAAACCACGTAGACCGTACGAACCTGGGAACAGTAGGTCAACCTAATGACTCCGAACGCGATGAACCACGTGGCCTAAACTAGGATATTTAAAGGCAGCAAACCCTTCTCTATGCAGAACTTATGCCAAGTATATGTTAAGAGCGATAAAATTTCGACAACAGCATGCAATGTGTGAATGTTTGCATCCGATCTAAAACTTTTCTTAACCCTGAGGTTGGTTCGGGTCAAATATATGCTACCACGCAGCATGTGGTCTGCGAATTCCTATGTCCTAAGTAGTTCAATCGGAGCGATGTAGGTTCTCTGTGAGCTGTAGCCCATGCTAACTTGTTCCAGGTAGACTCGAGTTTCTCATAAAATTGATTATGTGTTTTAATATAGGAGAGAAGTTTAGTGGTTTACATTGATCACTTGATGATCCAATTGTTTTCATACCCCCTGATGAGTTATTTGGAGCTCTTTGGGTATTTCGATGTGAACGGCGCCTATATCAATCGACTACTACTCCTGAACAGAGCCAGACGTCATTAGCGTGATACTGTCCTGTAGGTTACAGATACCTTGGAGAGAAGGCAACTGCCAATGTGTCAGTGTTTCTGTGAAAGTCTGACATCACCATCTTGTTTGTAGACGAGCTGTGTCCAGGCTCCGTCGTCAAGTTAGGTGGATTTCACCGGGGTTCCCCTGTGAAAGTGGACAACCCTCGTCACTATCACTTGAAGTTACAGGTGTGATAAGAGTCCCGAACCCTAGATTAGGTGGTCCGTATTCCTTTAATGCTCAACGAATTCCCGATTCATTTGTGATCGTTATTGAGGCTTATTATGATTACCTTTCTGTCTTCGTGAACGATTGGCTGATAAGGTGAATCCAAATTGCACGGTTGTGGTCGGATTTTATCTTGATGCCGCCTTTCCGTCTGAGTGAACTGTAGTAGCTTACTCAAATGGTATTGGTGTGCACCGACAACTATTTTTCTGAGCTACCTAAGTTTCAAAGTGTGCGAATCGACTCCTACCTCTTCAGAAGATTTGAGCTTAAACACTCCTTCTTCAAAGTGTAAGTTCGGATCCCAGGTTTAGTAAAACCAACCTTGTTTTTCCACCTGATTGCTTTTTCCACTGAAACAATGGGACTGGATGAACTGCAAATCAGTTTCACTTCCACTAATGCTTGCTATTCGTCTTCGTGTGTGTCTGCAGTGTCCCATAGTTACAGAATTGCCGATTTTCTTTGGGTCCATCCATTTTCAAACATGGGTTAAGTTTGTACATTGTAAGATGGAAACAGTAAGCTGAGTCACACAAGGACAAATTCTTACTATCACACTGGCTAGGGACGTCTTCCACCATCACTTGCAAGGCTCTGGGTATTCGGTTTATCTTGCACTACTCAGAAGAACAGAGTAGTGTAATCGCAAAGCAACTTGTTCCCTCCTGAAGTTGGGATACTTCACCATTTCCCATGTTGTTCGCGATAGGCTGTCCACAGGACTCATCAACTTGTCAGATCTTCCAAATTGTCATATGGCTTGTAACACGCGTGACCTAGTAAGTGATCTAAACCGAACTTGGTTTTAAGATCACGAGTGAGCTTGGGTGTAGGGTGCTGTCATCCAAAAACCTGTTTTCGACTTGTAACAGGCGTGACCTAGTAAGCGATCTAAACCGAACTTGGTTTTGAGATCACGAGTGAGCTTGGGTGCAGGGTGCTGTCATCCAAAAACCTGTTTTCGTCGCTTCACTGATCACCGAAGACCTGTTTTCCGTGCTAGTGTTTTAATTTTATACCCTTCAGCACTTAATAATTTGTTCTGTAAATGAGCGGATTCCGCTGTTTACTGTCCGAACATTCTCTATCAAAAAGTATTGCTTAGTGGGCAGCGGTTCTCAGGTTCTGAAACCCTAACATAGGCGCTGGCGTATTGTAGTTGAAGGTCCTTACATGCATAACGAATAAATTTGTGGTGAAATCAGTTGGTAATTGATCAGGTGGCTGTTGATCTGTTCGCCGAGCTTGGCGATCGATTTGCCAAGGTTTCGTCACCATTCGATGAGACATCCTTGATGATGGAACGTCTACAAATAAATTGCCCAGCTCGGCGAACAGATCAACAGACAACTGATCAGCTACCAACCAATGCGCTGAAGCTACCAACGCATTACCGATGAAATCAGTCTTTTAAAATCTGAACCTACAAAAGGCGCATTACATAATAAGGTACTTTGTTTTATGTCATGTAATTTTCTGGTCCTTACGATTATCGCGTTTTCTGTTTTACCACTGAAGCAGAACGGCTTGATTGGGGTGATATCATAATCGCTCAGCGGTGCATCTGGTGATTGCAGGACAACTGCAGATACCCTAACGAGAATGCCGCTGCTGATAGATGCTCAAAACTGCAAATAGTTAGAAGGTTGATGGATTAATAATTCAACTTTGCTCTTAATGTAATTCGATCTTTTTTGGATTGCACATCAGATAGGTGCAGACTGTCTTTGGTAACCTTACGTCATACTGTTGGTAGAAGCCATAAGGCAAATAATACAGTGCGTGTAAATAACTGTTTACTTGATCGATACTTTGTATCAAATGAGTGGATTATTCTCAGTTGCCATCAACGAATAAGTGGGGAAATCAACGGAGAACAATAACGACGCAACTTGATTCGGCTGAAATGAAAGTGTTTATTTCAACTATAGTTGATCCTGTGAATGCCAGGCATGATAGAGGGCTACAGCAAACCAAATGTTCCAACGTGTTGCTGCTCTTCAGTCCTAGTTCTTTCAATACTCAAGGAATCAGTAAATGACGCTATTGCTAGTGACTCAAAAAAGCCGTCATGTCAAGTCAAACGAACAACAAAGCCCAGTTGTCACGGGCTCCTCGGCAATGCGACAACGCGTACAAGGCAGTGTAAGTAGACACAGTTTACGCCTACAATAGCCATACTTAGTTTCAGGTCATTGTAATTTGAGAGCTACTACCGAGATTCATTTGAGTAATAGGTAAAACTTTGCATGATTGTTCAGTAGACGGTAGATGAGTCTTCTCTTGGAACGGGTAGTGGGACAGATTTGTTTCATCAGTTACAAAGTTTATCAAATGCTAACCAAACGCTAGCGGCGACAGTTTCTAGCAACCCAGGTTTCGTAGAAAAAGTGTAATTACAAAAGGCGGTTGTTTCGGTTCTGATCTACGCTTCCATGCCGAGTACACTCAACGAATGTGGTCACATTTTGGTCCTACCCTACCTACGTTGACGTGCATCGTGAGGGAGTAACGAGAATCTGAGTGGTCGAATTTGCTGTGTTCGGATGTCGGAGCACGTACACTAACGAAGTCATAGTCTATCCTGTTAAGACACATTTCTGTTACTACGAAAAGGGGTCTACTGACACTAACTAACTTGAAATTATGACTTACTGATGATTTTCGCTATCCAATCCATCTTTGAATTAACATGAACGTGTCAGCGAATGGCATGACCTGCATAGTGGCAGTGCGTTTGGTGTTACTGTGTACTTATAAAGCTTTTAATCCATTGTGGGAAAAATGCTATTACCTGCCTTCGAAAATCACTGCCGTCGGAGTACTACGTCTGCTGTTCTGTCACTTGTTATCTGAACCGTTGATTGGATGTCCCGAAGTTTAGCGAATCGTTTTTGGCTGCCTCAACTACTCTTCTACTTGAATATGGTTCGATTGCATCATCTTCCTTTGTCTGGCCATAGATTTCACGGGAGAGATCGGAATATGCACCGTATGATCTAAAAACGGAGCTTGGTAAAGACAGTATGTTTCGAGCTAATACCTGACGTCCAAGAGTGGTGAGCGATACCCATGAAAATGAGGATCTCATGCAGACTTTCATTATCAATGACCCACTATTTTCACTTACTTGTGTGTTCCCTTTATATTGTACCACCTGTCATATGCTGTGGTAACCGTAAATGACCATTCTGTGTATTCACTGTTCACGGTATTCGTGAAACTGAAGATGCTCTCGAAACTGATGACCTGTTGCACTTTATAAGAATAATGAACCTCACAGTTGAAGCGGAATTTCTCGCCTGGGATGTTCCCACCCTGTCATCAAGAGTTTAGTGGGTACTTTACTGGGGAGACCACTTTTGCTCAACCCATCCCAGAAGAGACTATGTCACAGAAAAGCTTACCTGATCTTTCGCATGGTGTTATCTCCCTAGACTGGACAACTCCAAATCTCCATCAGTTCGAAACCCGATCAGACGACACACGAGCGCGGGTACCATGTTGCATGGGGCAACTTGGCCTACTTGGGTAGTAAAAGGTCGAACACATACAGCCAAGAACGTCCCATACATATCTCTCTAGATGAAGACAAGTTTACTATTCATTGTCGTGAGAGTGCGAATGAAGCTCTGAGAGGAAGAGTTATTCACAGGTTTAGGGTGACTGACTTTCTCTGAAAAAGTTAGAAGTAGAGCGGGGAAATTTATTTTGTGCTAGTGTGCAGCAGGAGTTGTGAGTGGAATGCGCTGAAAAACCCGTGTTCCTATACTTCCCAAGCAGAATGCATAATAGGTGAGTTTACATTATATCAGTAAATCCACAAATTTGGCTGTGGATTTCAGTCGAGGCAAATGGCAATTTCATCAAACGTTGTTACACAGCGAACGTTTTGCTTGGCTTTTCCTAAATTTGTGAAGTCTAGGAATTCACCAGCTACGAATGCGTTCAAAGGAGCTCTAGCTGAAAGATGTTTAACACACCAATTAGTATTATGACTCCTCTGCACGGTTTACTACTACATGAAACTTCCCATAGACTGTCTTTCTGCCTGATCTGCTGGACTTTTCCTTCCAAGTTATTTATTCTCCGTTCTCAAATTTCATTCTTTTCGGTCCCATAATTTCGTTGCTATGACACGTTGTCCTCATGAGTAGTACATTGTACGAATCGGGCGCAAGTCGAAGGTGTTGTCCATCTGTGGAGCAGAACGAACGCATCTAGGTATCATGTTCGTTGGCAGATGACATTTCACCGCTTTATTGTAGGCATGGCATCAACAAAGCGCAAAACTACATCCTCAACTCTTTGCACAAAGGAACGGGTTGTTTGGTTTTTGAACGGCTACTTTCATTAGAAAAGTTGAGTGGAACAGGTTGAAATGTGATTCCATCATGAAACCTCTGACAGTGGCATGGATGTTTTCATCTTAAATAAGTTGATTCTGATAAAGGAAATTACTCACAAGGTTGCTGAAAACTCTTCGGCAGCCCACGACCTGTTTTGCCCTTCTTGGGGCTCGCCAGGTAGGCTCAGTCCCCGAGTTTCCATCAACTTTACGTTCTACTTATTTCTGAGTCGAAAACCGGAAAACGCGTGTCATCATAGCAAAATACCGTTATTGAATGAGCTTAGAATCCGCTATTCTGAGTCGAAAACCGGAAAACATGCGTGTCATCATAGCAAAACACCGTTATTGAATGAGCTTAGAATCCACTCCATGTCGAAGATTCTGTACACTTCACCTGCGTGATGCACAGCAGTGATACTCTAATCGTGATATAACGAAATATTCTACGTTTTATGCTGTCGAACAACTTTTGAGTTTTTATTGTGCTCCACTAATTTTTGGATACAAACATTCCGCGAAAATTCGGTCGAGATTTACCATAGAATCCTTCGCTAAAACGATGTCTTGGGAGAATTCTAGTGGACTGAAAAGGTACATGGGCCTTGATCAGCAACAACATCATACAAAACCTACAACAATTAATTTATTTATGTTTTATTTGTTTTCAAAGGTACTGCAGTTAATGGTTGAATTGTTTACCAACCAAACTTTAAATAGAAAGTTGATGAGTTGCTGATGTCTTTGAAAACACAATGTTGGGTAATAATATTTCTTCTAACTAGGTTGTGTCAATATAAAATTAAGCCTTGGATTACTTACTAATTACGGTAACACTAAGGACACATACTGTGTCATCCTGATTGGACAGTGACAGTGGGGGACTCGGACGTCCACAACACTCCTCAGAATTATAGGTTCTTTCGATTTTTTTATGGATTCAGTCACGTCTGTCTGTATTTTGGTTTTAAGTACACACACTGCGACAGTACAAATATAGCTCAGATTGAGCGGAGCAATGATTGTATCTGTTTTGACTGGACGAGAAGAAATCTGTGCGAATTTTCTATTAATTTTAGCTAAGGTATGTGATGACTTTCCTTGATTCTTGAAATTCCGATTAAATGGCCAAGTGAACTCGGATTTATTATTCTTACTCAGTCAACAATGTTTGTTGGAGCTTTAAAAAATATAAGGAACGACAAACTTTATCCTTAACCTACTTGTTCGAACCCGCTCACTGCCACAGCATTCTAGCTTGAGAATTGTGTATTGTGCTGAAAATGTCCTCTATCAAATACGGTTCACCATAGTGTCACGTCATTTTTGCGATACGGATAGAGTTGTAAATCTTCCAATATTATTTGCTCTGATATTTAAACTGGATAAGTAAAAAAAGCCGACTTCGTTGAGCGTTTGCACAGGCATTACTAATTTATAACGTATGCGTGCATCTACCCTGTGGCTACACCCGTCAGATGGATCTTATTAAAAGCATCATCAATGTGCTGCACAGTAATCGGTTGAAAGTAAGATGCAACAGCATACAATATGTGGACCTTTCACTCGAGACTCCAGTCAGCGGTTGACAACGTGATAGATCCCGTAATTAAAGGATATCCATTCCAACACTGTTGATAGTCGATTGTGGTCGAATGGTCCAGTATCTAAATACTAGCCAGGACGTTTTAGGTTCCAATCACCCTGACACAACTGATCCGTCACGAGGAGACTACACTTTACCGTGGTGTGACGATTTGCACACTTCAGCGACCCATTGAGCTATACTGGAGGGAGGTGTCCACGCGACATTAACAGTCTCTCATCCATGATCAGAGATCTGACGAACCCAGTCTCCTGGTCAACCAGTTTGGGGGCTGGAACATGTGGTGACTTGTTCCGTAGAAATGGTAATGCACTTACATTTCCCGCCAAACAACGCTGCCTTGCGGTTAGGCTTTTGAGCCAAAGCATTTGGCTGAGGACCGTAATCGTCCTCCTGTCTAGGTGTGGGCGTCCTGGCATTATCCCAGCCCGTGACACACACAACTAGTACGGCAGCGAAGCATCGGTGTTGAACACTGATGCCATGCTGTTAATGATGATGGTGATAACGATGACACTGCTGATGACTCTCAGTAATGATGAAACAGACGCGGCGTGTTTCTTGGCTTTTCGGCATAGATTAAGTATACGTACAGGGCTGAATTTCGATTCAACAAAAGTCGACAGAATATAGAGTGCTTGGGGGTAAAAATGGATTTATTAATCATATCATTGTGGGATTTTCAAAAAGCCGACTGACTGTCTACTATCGCTTCCTAAGTATTCTCCAACTAGCTCAGAACTACTCTCAAAAGACAAAACTAATTATCACTTAGTGATCGATCCAATCGCGCCATTTCCTACGTAAAAACATCTTCGAAATAGACGTACTGTTGTGATCGATCATGTGGCTGCAAGAACCAGCTTAGGCCAAAGACACTGTGTGTATATTGCCCATGGCAAGTGGCCGCTGGTTAACAAGATTAGGTAACTAAATGTCGGTAACGTCTATGAGAAATTAATACCCAAACATAGAAGTAAGGCACAATTCCTAGTGAAGCTATTGGTAGTGACAATCTTTCGAATGTGCTGCACTAGACTGCCTCATGTTTTAGCTGGAAGATATGTCAGTATCTCCATACGCTGTACAGATGTAATACAATAATGAAGTGCCACCTAGCTCCCTTTTCTCTGTGGTATCACTCAAATTTGGTTTCATAGAAAGTGACTGCTCGAAGTTTCGTATAATTCTACACTGGTGGCACCATTCTTGGACATTTGGAAATCTGACTGTCGTGGCCGACTCGGCGATACGGCAATAGGAACATATGTAGCTTCCAACAGTTGCTTCCCATGACTTCATAATCGGATAAATTTATAGAAGAAAAAACCGTCGAGTACTTGCCTCAACATAGTTAATACTTCGGGTAGATGACCGAGTGAATGAAAGCGTTGTCTGGGATAAAATGAACCAAAGGTTTTTGTGAGGACAGAATGAGAGGAAATAACTCTGTACCTTTGAATAGGGATTTCAAATCTTCCCTCAATTAGAGGGAAGAAACTGCAGGTCCTACAAACACAAAAGCAGTAGGAGCCCAGGATACTGCAGCATAAAACTAAAGAAGGTAAACTACATTGAGACAGATGAGTAATATCATCATACCGAAGGCGGATAAGGATAAAGCGACTGATTGCAATCGGTCAGGCGCACCATAGCATCACTGTGTCACTAATGAACAGGAGTAAGTTTAGAGTTGACTGGCATTTGAAATTGGTAGTAAAACAATCATAACAAGATAATCGGCGTCGGTTGTGCCGAAAATGTACACTTCAACCAGGAATTCAGGGTATGCCCAAAATCCACATGACTGAGGTTCCAATAAGACCAGTGATGAGTTCCCTTACGATAGGAATTAGCTAGATTATTAGCTGGTATACTGAGGCCATCTACGATTTTTTTTAAAAACGTTACAAAGTCCCCTTCGGAAGAAGATGAACCTTTCATGAATGTTGCTCATACGATTTTTGAAAACTGTTCCAAGACCTTTCTGTGGTTTTACGTCAAGGAAATACACTCTGATACCTCAGTCATCGTACCAACTGATACATATGCAGCAATGATACATTTGTGCAGCAAATTCAGTTGCAGAATATCATCAACGGAAGTTTCAGCTGGAATAAGGTTGAGTCCCCCGTTAAAACAATATTAGTTTGTCTGGCGAAGTGGTTGTGAGATCTGGTGACAGCTCTATCTACACAAACGTCACGGGATCGTCTACTTTTGAAGTAGTCAAGTGATTGTCACTAGCGGACAAAGCTCTCGGCGAATGGAATAACGCTTGACATTTTAGCGTTTTAGTCATGATCATTTTTTCCTCA
This sequence comes from Opisthorchis viverrini, assembly GCF_000715545.1. Lineage (NCBI taxonomy): Eukaryota > Metazoa > Platyhelminthes > Trematoda > Opisthorchiida > Opisthorchiidae > Opisthorchis > Opisthorchis viverrini. Next base: position 25,367 of record NW_008751748.1, read on the forward strand.
CTGTATCAAAATCGCGACCTCTAACTGAATTTCATTGCCCACAAACTCTTATTGTCATTGTGAGTCCCCACATAACGTTCAACATGAAGACAGGGTCAACTTTAGGCACACTACTTTTCTACCCATGCTACCATAGTTTCTGACGCATAAAATAAATGCACAACTGAAAACCGTCATTTATAAGATGCGCACAGACACAGTCACTGTTTTTAACTATTAATTGACTGCTCCTAGGACGTTAGTGTAGTCACACCAAGTTTGAGGCGACTCAGAGAAGAAGTCAGCCGTACAGCATCCGAAATCAAGATCAAAAACAGACCTGAAGAAAGTGTACACCCACTAAGTTTGATTAAGCGGTAATTAGCGTGATTATTGGCTCCTAGTAAGGAATGGATTGGAATGACGGTTAGTCCATATCCCGTAGAAATATCTGAGATTATTCAGTGCCGAACGCAGACAACATTCGAGTGACGCTCCAAAAAGATGAAACGTCGCGCTCAGTATCGATGCAAATGAACAATTGTATCCCAGTTGATGAACTAGAGGATGTGTAGATTAAATTGAGTTCAATCGTTGCACCAAGGTCTGTATGAAACAAATTCAGAAGACTCTTAAGCGGAAAGAGGGAACGTAAGACAGGAATGGAAGCATCAAGAAATACAGACGGGTAGTGGATGCCGGTCAAGGAATCCGTGGTGGCAGGTTGTGCGTTCGACGCGAAACAAAATATGCAAATTTTAAGACGGGGACTACAATTTACTGGCTTATAGCCGAGATGGTAGAAGCGGCCAAACAGCCCAAAGTGAACAGAGCAGAAACTTTGAGGAATGGTTACAGATAAACTGATTTGATACATGGCGGTATGTGGTCAAAAGGACTCATTAGCACAGGCAACTTACATCCAAAGAAGAACGTCCAACAACACCAAAATTCAGACAATCCACCCGTTAGCCCAATTACCATAACACACATCCCCATACTTCCATGAATATCAACAAATTGCAGACGAAACTCAAAAGGAATCCTCACCTGAAGTAAGCCAGAAAAACTAGACCCTACATCCTTGCCAGATTCACTTAATTTCCCCTAATTCCATCGGTCTTAAAGCTTGCCCTTCCCTACTGACAAACAATATCTCTTAACCGGCACATAACAATGCTTTGCCCTTTCGTAGAAGGAGGAACCGATTGGCTCTCCTTGTGCTTTCAAGCTCAAAAAGCCTTTGAACCTAGCCATTTGACCTAAGGAAGTTTTGTACCAAAAGCGAAACGTTGCACGGCAATAAATCTAACGATTAGTTTCCAAGCTTTTCGGCAAAGATGAGTTACCTATTGGTCTAGGGTGTTTTACAGTTGATTGGTATAGTTTCACTCGTACGCTGGCAGAAATTAAATGCAAAGCAATCCAACATCAACTCAACGAAATCAAGTAATATCATAGCGTCACGGTGACAAAGCAATTCTACACCTCAAATAAAGAGGATGCCTGCAATGGAAATCCGAAAGTTCAATTATGCCCCTAACAACGGAGTCATATTTCACAGTGTGCGCTGGTGGTACAGAGACACTTTGTTAGACTCAGAAGCTTGAACGGATCAGCGAAAATGCGCATTTTAATGCAAAGACATAGAGCTTCAAAACGTACTCAAAAGCACAACTATATCTCGCCGGAAAANAAAACGTACCCAAAAGCACAACTATATCTCGCCGGAAAACTCAACTCATGACGTTTCAGGTCAGAATAAATTGTAGAAAGTATAATCCCATTTTAAATGTAAAACATCCCTATTCAGTATTCGGCACATTTGTTTAGAGTCAGTCATAATAACCAGTTTCCCTGGAGCACTATCTATACGTTAATAAATTGGTAGGAACCACATTCCAACTCACCAACCGTTGGCAGAGTTACACGATTTGGTATAGCATATGGCGCATTTTGCGATTGATTTCCAGTACCCGCTACCCCCATGCTGATATTGTGGACGGTAGTACTATGACTGATTTTGTTCTCCTCGAATCTATGTCTCCGGCCATCCGGATCGCAAAAGAATCTGCAACGACCACCAAAACTTTGTGCCATTGTTTGACGCCGAACAAAAGTAATTTTCGCCAGGAACAGTGGTTTTTTCATTAGCTACGAAAGTACGTAGTTTTCCAGAGAACATTCATTGCATGAAGCAACCAATGGGCACAGTATTGGATATCAGTCCCGGCTCTCAGTTGATTTATTTAGAACAGTCACCAATAAAGTAGATGTTGACTTACTGATGACCCCAGATCATTTGTTGGCGTGTTCATCCGCAACTTCAAATTTCAGGATCGTCCGGCATCGCCAGATGTATGCCCTATACCTTCAAGCCACCACTTAAACTTGCTAAGTTTGGGACGGACCCCAAGACCCAAACAAAGGGGAGTATCTATCGATAGCATATGTGATAGACTATGTTTGTGATCCTCTTCTCAAATTAGTTTGATGCATTCTGCCAAACCACCCCCTTGTTAAACTATCACACAAGTAGCTATGCATTCGACAATCAAGTTTACGAATTCTTCTGCTGAATTAGTCCGCTCATGCTGTAAAACGGAAGCTGTACTGTAAACGTGAATCGGCATTTGCCGAAAATTCTGACCAAAGAGACCAGTACCCTATTGGACAACCTCCCACGATAAATAACCACCGCAATGCCTACCAGCATAAACGATTGCATTTGACGTGAAGTGCGTTCCTCTATTATTTCAAAAGACCAAGAAATCGTTGTCGATGAGAACAGTTTTAGCCGTTTCACACCAAGGTGGTTGAGTAAACTCTACATCCTTCAAGATGTGCACTGGGATATAAACCTATGGTCTCTGCACTCGACCTTAGGAGCGAACATTCATGATGCTAGTTATCACTTACAGTGACATTGTTATAGCTAGTGACAATCCAGAATACACAGGCAATCGGACGCACACACACAGACACACATACAGCATCATTACATTCTTACTTATGATCGATTAACCACCACAGTGGCTTTTTCCCCGCACACATGACTTTCCACCCCAGTTACTGCCCTTCGATCAAAAGGATCAAAGTGGCTTACGTCACCAAACTTTCCAATAACAATGTTTGAAGAAAAAAACCAAAGTCCAGTGGAAAAGAGGAAATAACACTGACGATTGAAGACCAACTCTTCATAAGTTGCATCGAAAACATAATTTTGCTTTATACATTGATGACGAACTTTTTGGTCCACTTTTACAATTAAAACTACACTGGGGAGAGATGGCTCAGTGGTTATGGCGTGAATTTACTGATCGGAAGGTCCGTGGTTCGAATCCGACCTCTGCCTCTTAACTTCCCCTGTCTTGGCAACCTGGCAGTATCCCGGCCCTCGTGTTTCATTCTGGTGGCATGGCAGTTAGGCACCGAAAGGGTGCTACAGTTAAACTACTTTCGATTCCTGTCTGCACTTTCACAGGTGTGGCAGTTTCGTTAGTGTACGTTTTTGTACTGCAATTTGAAAAGACCTTGTTTCGAAAATACAGTGTGTCATCAATTTCGGTTGAAAATTGTGTCACAAAAACAGAGGAGGGTTTTGCGATGTCCGTCAATGCTACACACGTTCCAAGCATCTGCGCATCAACTATCAGTCGTTACTTGTAAGCGGAGCTGGGCAATTTGATTGGTTGGCACAACCATCAACCCGTCGTTACGCGCCACTACGCACCCTAACAACGCACTGATGATATCACCTCGATTGGTGATGAAACGTTTGCGAAGCGCCCAGCTCAGCGGACAAGTCAACGACCATCTACGCTACCTGAGTTACCAACATTTTCCTCTATCGAAAATCAACTATCAGTCACAGTAGACATTGTTAAGTCCAAAACTGGCAGACTCATTATTACGGCTTTAACCGTTACCTTCAAGAAGGCTGATCTGTGGGAGCTACTGAGACTCACCAGGATGTTACAAAATAATGATACGCGGTGGCGGTTGTAGGTAAATGTTCGCTGCTTCATAATCATACACCTTGGCTGATCGTGCGGACTCGGCTTTCTATTCATTTTACCTTCCAACTTCGACGTCTTGTACCATTCTTTTGTTTTTAACGTGGACACAAACAAGACCATGGTTACTCCAACCGTATCCTTATCGTATTGTTGCCTATTTCCTACTACATCAGTATCACATTCATTTTCTCGCCAAGATGGGCAAGAAAAAACTACCTCAATGATGAGTATACCGGATACACACAAGTGACACTTTACTACCTGAATGTGGTTATGAACCCCTGATTGAAGATCTCCGCTTGCTACAGAGTTATCTCCTTCATTTGTCTCGTCTTGTACGTTTTATATAAGAATTTTGTCTCAATGTACTTCTGCAACTGAGTTTAGTAGACAAAGCATTCATTTTGTGTGTAACAAAGGTAGCTGTTCTTTTGGTGTCGTTTGCACAGTGATATAATATGAATGGTCTTCATTCCCTACATCTTCAGTGCTTCAAGGTGAACTTCGGATTTTAAGACAGTTTCCCTACTGAACGCGATAACCGTTAATGGGTTTATCAGATGTGACGCACATTCTGACCAGCAGACCACATGGGCTCACGTTGAACTACAGCACCAGGTCACAAGGTGTTATGACTTTTCCATTTTGTGAAGACACCTCTAAGGATACTAATTGCTTCATTTTAGTATCGTCAGTTCATATGCCGATTGCTGAGAATGTGATCAAGCTCCAGTGTAATCGGCTTCAATACACGATATCACTAATCGAGGGTTGTCTTATTCCCCTTGATTGCTGTTTACCTTCGCAACTATGTGCGGTACTATTGACATAAGTTGACTACATCGGTTCTATGACTGATCATTCGAAAGCCAACTGGAACGAAGGCATACTTTTGAAAACGAATGTTCCAGGTTCATAGACCTCACCCTTGGACGCTTGGAATCAAGGCCACAGGTATGTATGGGCTGGATGATAACCTGCATTACCCATCCCATTTACGCCAATAATGGCAAAACACTTCATGCGACCGAGACTTTCCGAAACCCTACAGATATTTGGTAGAATTTCAGGCACGGTAATCCATCCCTCTATTTGTTACCTCAAAATAGGCTTCGACTCTTGGTCGTATTACACAGATGTTCCCAATGGGGACTGTTACGCAGATACGTGGGGCTGTGTTAGAGGGGATCGCTGTGAGACCAGCCGTTAGGTAAGGAAGCAGCATACAAGGATTGATGTCTGTCGGGTGAGATGGAGTCTACCTATCGATCTTCAAAAAATGCTCGTTGAGCAAACAAATAGGATGCAACTTATGCCAACTAAATGATATTTATCACTTAGCGGCTGTTTCCCTTAACTTACTCCGGAGGGCAACCGAAATGAAGCGGGTTACCCTTCACAACAAAACTGGTCCTCGTCATGCAGTATGGGATTACGACGCTTACACAAGCTCGATGATTTTGCATCGGTTCCGTGATAAGAAAACAGAAGTTTCATAAAGCTTTTTTCTGTCTCGTGGCTTTATTTGTTGTTCCAAGGTTTACCTTAAGTCCTCCTAGCTTGAAATCATCCCTGTGCGTGACACACCACGTTATTGAGATATGGCAAGCAGACAAGTGGTTATACCTGTGTAATAACTTCTATAAATGCTGAAAGCTGCCGATCCTGTTCGTCTGCACCGTTCTCAAGGAATCAAGATATTTTCTGCCAATTCCCGCGGAACTGCAGCCTCTGTCAGCATTAACTATGAATGCTACCTACCCACCTACTGACGACTATTCTTCCTCTAAAAAGTAAGGACTGGCGCAATTTCCGAGTGAGGTAATTATAAGTCAAACCTTGTTTTTCGCCAGATAGATCACGGTGAGGATATCGTTCCCTGAGAATGGCAAAGGCGATCCCCCTTTGGTTTTACATGTTCGGATGGGCTTGCGGCTGTCCTCTAACAACGAAGCTTTTGTAGAACAACACATTTCTTCACTCAAGACTCAGCAAACTTAGGTAAATAGTTTTAGTGGTCTGCTCCGGTTCGGGTGAAAGCCTCACCAATCGTACCCAGGCGTGACGTTTGTAGGTTATAAAATTCTAAATCCATTCGATGGGTCAGTGGCTCGGCTTTGGCGGCTTTCTATTCCTCTCTAGGCGAAGGCGAGTGGGCGAAAAAACAGTAGTTGTAAGACTAATGAAAAGTCCACATTTAGAATTTAAAAGGAGGATAACGTAGTGAAACCGTGCTCGCCGACTGTGACTGTTGGTGAATGAGCATAGCTGTTTGCCCTTGCCTGAGGGTTCCCATTTGTTACGAAATAGGGTAGAATAGACCAAGGAAGTCCATCCACTTTCTGTGCAATTCCCTTTTCCATTTGATTAATTCTACTGTGTTGAACTCAGCATTTAGATATATCCGGTGTTTACTTAGCCAGTAGTACAGACAGTTGCCTCTGAGGAAGCGAGTTACATGACGACCGGTACTGTTTTCCGAACATGTTGGAATCGTACAGCTCGGATTTATACGACCAAGTGAAGAAAGTCCACTTTGCGTTTTATCGTCAGGTGCATCATTCAGGTGCATACATTCAGTTTGACTCGCTTGATCGCACGTTTCACGGTACTTAGTCCACCCCGCTGGTAAAATTTTGAACGACTTGTACAATTGCCAGGCTTCAGTTCCATAAGGACTGGTAGGACATTTAGCCTATACTGAGATGTTCCTATCCGCCTTTTTGCTTAACAGTCTTCGGTAGATTTTTCTATCTGCCTTATTCTCTTTTAGGTGATCCTCTTGTCCTGATCTGATCACTACCAGTATTCCACACCAGAAGAATGAATGCATGCCACTAGAGTTCAAGTTTTTTTATTAGTCTATCAGCAGAGGCCCGGGATTCGAACCTCGTTCGTCCAAAGTGCTGGGCCATCGCGTTACCAACCACACTAGACCTACCTGTAGTACCAAGCCGGAAAAGGTTAACACTTTAATGCTTGAGTGATATGTGGTTTTGTCGGACTCCTTGAGCAGTTCTCCACTAACTATCCAGTGTCTATCTGTCTGTTGACATGCCTGTAAAATCTCCCCATTTGTATAGCTTCACAGACGATTTTTCACGTCGGGCGATTTTCATTACCTAAAAATTGAGTGATTAGGTGAGTCCGGCATACTCATTGAAGCTATTAAACTAAGGTCAGACTTTCAACCAAAAAATCTGGCCTACTGACAGGTAATGAACTTGGTAATGAACTTTGTTCCAAAATCCTACCTATACTTGAATGACAATCTAGCTGACCATGATAACATGGTGTCGAACAATCGATTACCATGTACTGGAGCATGCGACACAGCTCACGAAGCGCTCGTGGCTTCAGGTCTACTATTCAGATTTTATACCAGAACTTTGTTATGAGATTTTTTTCATCATAAGGCGAGTTCTCTCAGTCGCCAGGACGTATGCAACGCCAATTTGTCTCCACAGACCAAAATCAGGCCTCATCGAACACACTAACGGCCAAGATACATTGTCAAAGTTGTAGTGGTGGACTTTATGGGATTGGGCGAAGATCCTCAGGAATTTTTTGCAACGAAACATCTATTTAAACTCTCATTACGGAAGACTAGTTCATGTCAGTCACTACTCACCAAGGCTGTTTCCATTAAAACTTATGCTTCAGTAAGTTTTCATGGTTCTTTGTAAGTCTATTTTAGGGCCTTCATTCCGTGCTCCTGTCGGCCGGATGCCACATTTATCCTAGGATGATATTAGAAGCCGAGATCACACAGACACAAACAATAAAATCTAAGATACACACAAAGTCAGTGGATTCTGCCGGGAATCGCCCAACTGTTTTCTCAAATGGTTTGCACAAAGCGTTATTTTATTTGAGGATTTTAACCGTCCCCTTGTATAGGTTTAGTTCATGTGACACTATTTTAGCTTGCATTGAAAGCTTAAGTTTTCAGATAAAAATAATTTCGTGCCACGTTGACTACTGCTGGTGGTGGGTTGAAGATAAAGGAATTTTTTCGCAACTGCTTTCTATTCCAGTTATGATCTCCTAACTCCTCTCTTGCCTCATTTCATTGTCGGTCTTTTGTGTATTTCAGCTGTAGGCAGCTTGCACCAAACGTTAACTCGTTTACGTTCACCCGCGCGCGCGTTGTACACTGTTCTCTGTTCCTGTCATGTATTTAGCCTGTGATCCCCGAGACAAATAGGTGAAACAGCTTTTGTGTAGTGATCACTCTGGATGTCCCACTGATAAGCAGTAGATGTGAGACGCATTTCGTATGTCATGTGTTCTGTGCTTGCGTTCATTTGATGTAAACACACAGACAACTAATGTAGACCATCCGAACCGAATTAGCTACCCCTCCAGCATATCTGTCAATGGAAACCCTTTGAGATACACCAAACTTGTTCCTTTTTCCCAAAGAAAAGGAAGTTCACTTGCTTGAAAAAAGGTTGGAACCGACCAGATCATTTTCCAAGTAGTCGGGGATGCATAAAACCACCTTGCTGTATGCAATATGAGTGCCGTTATGCCGTTTCGTGAGAACACACTGTACGGCGCTATAACCCAGGTCTGGCATGCAGTGTGCTTTCAGGCGGGGTCCATTAGCCGCACAGTGCTCTTAGCTTCAAAACCCTTGCAAGTGAAGCAAAACTTTTGCGCCAAAATGTTGCATTTTGTTGTTTATGTGCTCAAACCAAAAGCCATTCTAATCTACATTCATATTTTTGCAACTCACCAAATTTCATTGTCCACTGGAGCAATCATACCTATGGTGGAAAAGTCTGGTGGGATAATTTCCCAACATCGCTGAGACCCCAGGATGCCTAAATGGGGGCTCAAAAGTTTTGGAGTGGTACTCTGAACTGAGTTGCCCGATAGCTTTAGTCCATCACGGACACGTCATAGCTTTCGAAAATTCAATTCCATTGTGCGAATAGTGGGCGCTCTGTTAGGCTGGTAAGCCTAGGACTCATGAGGGTGGCGCTGCAACTTAGCCATAGGCATGGAATCATCGGTTTCCCCCATCGAGTTCAAAAAATTTCAGTACGTGAATTTTGGAACCGCTAGCTCCATCCATGTGCACTGTTCCAAATGATAATTTTGATCAGATTTGTTGCGGCTGAGTTGGATTTCACCCAGTTCATCATCAAGGCCAAACGACGATGCATATGCGTATAAGCGTTCTGTCGGTACTAGGAGGAAAGTCATGAAATTCTCTGTGAATGAATGTAATCGTTTTGGGGACCTACATCCGAGAATTAATTTCGGTTCAAAGTAATTATATAGCTGACGTGTCTTAATAACCGTAGGACTTGGCATGCGGCATCTAGTTGAAATCAGTTTTGTCCATCATTGGAGTCAACTGGTATCTTTGTGTGAAGCTATGGCAATTCGGTGTCTGTCTAGCCCACGATCAACCAAAACCGTCCCCATACCTCCACCAATCACACTCAGCGCATTGTTCTGCTCGCCCACGGCATACACAAGCACGTGCGTAAGCGGCTTGGTCGGACAGAATCGATATTGTTCGGCCATTTTAGGTCTTAAGACTCTGTGCCAGTGCGCCAAATAAGCGGCTACGCCCAGAACCGATTTTAACTGCAGCCACAAGGACTGAGGTAGTGTTTCATGCCGATGAAAGTTCGCTGCACTAAACAGTCAAAAGTCGATTCATGCTTGAGGAACTAGTAATTTTTGAAGAACCGTTATAGGCTAAATTTGTTTATGAACTTTTCCTCTCAAATTAATAAGAGATGATCGAATGTTGGAGAGTTTGTACAAGTAAAAGGCAACCATGTTTTAGGTATGGTAGAACGTGATGAGATGAATGCAATCTTAAAACGTCTCGCAGCGCCTCACATGTAAGTACTGATGGGATGGGACAGGACGCAAAGAGGCAGTGTACATTCGCTGGGAGCAGTTCCGCCAAAAGTGTATTAGTTACACATCCTCTGGGCCATTATTACCACTACCTGTAACCTCTGAATGAAAACATTGGAAGTGTAATATTTACACTTTTGACTCAAAGTAGCTTCTCGGTTATTAGTGACGACTGGTGGAGAGATGCTTGAGAAAAGAGTGCCATTGTTGGTTCACACTTGAGTGCAGTAGCGTAGCATAGGATCCTTAGAAGAAAGATCAGCAGAGTCCACGTCTGGCACTTCTGGCTAATCCCTTAAAGTGATCTCTCCAGACCGGAGTGACTACATATAACAGCTTGTCGGTCACCTGGAATGAAAACCAAGAAGGACAATAATGTTTACGTATTGCAAATCATTTTTTTTCAAAATAATGTTAGATTAGCGGAATACATTCGTTTGCAAACAAATTTGGTTTTTCGATAGTCTCACATGGAACCCAGCTGGATCTCTCGTTTATGATATTTTTAAGCAATTGAATGTGCTGCTCCAGGCCGCCTCATGTTTTAGCTGTTACGATATTCGAGATATCGAGATACACGTATAAATGTAATACACTATTCTTAAGGTTGCTGAAAATTCTTCGACAGCCCACGACTGGTTTCGCCATTCTTGGGGCTCATCAGATAGGCGCAGTCTCTGAATTGGTAAATGTGTGCATTTCGCTAATTTCGTGCAATTCCGTTTCACGTAGAAGATAAGGTTGACGGAACTAGGGGACTGCGCCTACCTGATGAGCCCCAAGAAGGGCAAAACCGGTCGTGGGCTGTTGAAGAAAGTTTAGTAACCTTATGAGTAGTGTCTTACGTCTGTACTGTTAGATTGTTTTTTTTTCACCAAGAGTGTAACCGGCAAGCGGCAGAAAACGTATCCCCAACACTCAGGTTCCATCAGTGCTAGAGCTCAAGCCAAATACATTCACCCTATATTCTCCCACTCGCTGTGTAAGTTTTTGTGAATGTGAAGAACCCACGTCAAGCAAACTCCTATGTACGGAAAAGGCAGTATGGACACAGTCGCCCCGGAGGAGCCAATCCAATTTGGTAAGAAATCTTAGTTCTAAATTCAGGCAGTAGCCTATGCGCCACTTTTGGAGGACAGTCTGCAGAACACACATCCCTGCATGAACGCGCCTCAATACCCATTTAGAGGGAGATAAGGTGACTTGATGGAAAGCGCACTTGTGAAGCAGTGGCAACATATTCGCCTCTTACGTCAGATGTTCGGAGTTCAAACCTCCTCCTCCAAAGTTATGCACTGTCTATTACATCTGATAAGGTAGAGACTCGAGTCTAGTGCCTTTGCTGTTTGTCATGGGCATATCAGATTAACTGCGCCAGGCTTGGAGGAAGACTGTCCAAAACACAGTGATATCAGCATGAAAGAAAAAATCCGAAGTGGTCATTCTGACTACTAGCATGTTCATTTATATGTGCTGTATTTCTTGTCAAAATGAACTGTGTCTCACAGCTGCTGCAGACGACAATAACCGCAGCAATCTGGCGCCCTAGCCAGCAGGCAAACGTAAATGAGGACATTCAAATTCGGCGCACAATATTGGTGGTAGTATGGTAGCTAAGTTGACCGCCGTGACCAACACGAATAAACCGATTCTCACTTGATTTTTCCTTTTCCACATTTGGTTTTATTGTTAGATACCTTTGACGGATTCCCTGAGACCAAGTACGTGACTGCTGAAGAAGAGACAACAAAAATTACGAACATCTTGGTGATAGTTGCGCAGTTAAAAGAGTCTCTGTGACTCACGTACATTGTGTGATTCTCACGGGCTTACAGGACGAAAATTGCCGAGACCTATCTCGATTGTTAAATAAGTAGAGTCCACGAGTTCAAGGTGTGAAGTTGTCAGCTCCTCCCACTTGCTTGATCCCATAGTGCATCAGGAAGTGTGTCCCTCCCACAAATGAAGCTTTCTGGAATCCAAATACAGGTTGTAATGAAAATAACTGGCTATCCCATGAGGAATTTTGGCCTAGCAGAGTGGATCACATAGGTGGTTGCGGCCAGGAAGAATCTGTCGACGGATTTCCAGGAAAGAAACGGCCTAATTTAAGGCCCAGTACTGGATGCGTTCAGCTGAGTTGTGTCGCAGATAAAATATCTGGTACTTGGGATATCTATCACTAATGACCGTTTGCACCCTAAAGTGGCCCAGCCAGCAAGAGTTGAAGGAGAGGGTTCTTATACGATTCTGAGTCCATTAGCCTCTCAATGTCCAATAGAGGTTTGAGAGTTTTACGAAGACCTGGGAAACGCAATCTGAAGCAGTAACGGGCAAGTGTATGGTCTCTTATACATTCAGAGCTATAGGCATTCTGGCATAAGCGCGATTCTTCGACATACGTTTCCAAACGAACCGTGCACAAGCGACAGTGATTATCAGTTACGTATGGTGGTGGTGGTGTTGCTGGTTTTCTGGTGCCGGTCACCCGCATTAACCAAAACCAGCTTCCGGCCTTCTGTGCCCCTTTATTTTTTCACCCGATCTCCGGTCACTCAACACGCTAGTTTCCTTTGGCGTCTGATAATTCCTTGGGTTAATTCACTTGCGAAAGTGGTGTGGACCTTGTAGCGACCCAGTCACCCAAACACTTGACTGTTCGACTCAATCGCTCACGGGATCGCGAGGCTTGTCTATTTTCTCATACGCGCAAACACGTCACATTAAGCTGACACATCGGACATCGATTGTCCGCACCGCCTAGTCAGCGTAGCAACCACTCATGTGCCGACGCGCCCACATACACGCACTGGGACCTACATAAAGGCAAAGCGAACCCGTCAAGACACACAGACTCACGCGCGCGCAGGGAGCAGGACGTCAACCTCTCCACAAGTCCACGGACAATCATGGAACACGTGTAGCAGCCAAACTGCGGAGAAAACACGTTACCGCCGTCCGGACTTTCACCAAGGGACTCTCACATACGATAAGTTCCTTTATTGACTTGCTCCCACATTTTATACGTGTCGCAACCATGTTAAAAGCTTCTATTACTGCACATTCACCTTCTGATTTGTATTATGGCTACCACCACCTGTGCACTAATAACCTTTCCCCGACATCCAGTCATCTCCACTGCTCTGTCTTACAACTAGTGTGTGAATGAGGATGATAGTGCCGCGCTGCAGGCGAACCCACCGGCTTTGTGCAAAAATGCGTTGATCTTGCTCTGGTGTGAAATGACATCCAACGGTGTAGTAGTAGGAGGAGGATGAGACCCGTCCAGAAGACGGTTATGGTGGATTCGTTTAACTTCAAGATCTGCGGATCTGTCAGTTACTAGTCGAGTTGATCGCCGCTTACGCGACCCTGAAAAGTGAGGAACGGAGCGAATCAGGACATACTAATGATCAGAATTCACAGAGTCTTCCAAGATGAGCTAATGCCAGTTATTGATTCATGCCGTCGGTAACTGATGACCGTCTGATCCGTTTGGGCCACTGTATGACACTGATAGTCAATCGACTTTGGTCACTTCGGAAGTTAGTGCTACATAAAAATAGTCTGTGGTCAGTGTCCCGAATCCGGTTCAAATGAACATCTGATTGCGTCTCAGTTGCGTTGGGCTTGCCAAACTTTGTGTTCAAATCTCCGGCAACAACAGCGACATCTGGGCTTTCAGTTCGAGGTAGCAGGACACTTAAGGCGTCATGAAAGATGTCTTTGATGGTGTCTGAGCTAAATCCGGTTGAGAACTAAGCAGACAAGACGAACAGATAACGATCAACTTCTCGCTGACGAAATTACTTCATGGGTGTTGTCAGATGAACCTCACAGAGGCGACTAGCAACGGGTATCCGGTTAAAAAGGGATCATTCCGCCAGAGGACTTAAGGTAGTGTCGACCCCTGCACCTGATGACCCAGCGACCGTTGACTTTCTAAGAGTAACTAGCTGGAGTTGAGGGTACGGTGATGGAGCAGTTAGCTCAATGACTGTGCTTAGATCTTGAACTCCTGTTTTTTGTCACTGTCAAGCCAGCGCCATGTGTGAGCAAGAGCGACCTACGTTCCTGTTTGCTTCAGATCGCGAACCCTAAAAGTAGCCAGATAGACCGGGTGTCGAGGTATTAAGATTGATTTCTAGAGTCCTGAGGATGTCGGTGCCGGATGAGGCGCAGAATTCGCGGCCAAGACCGTCGCACTAAAAATGGAATCTTTACTCCTCACAGACTGGCATACAGGTAACGAGTTATTATTGGGAAAATAGAGTAAAAGGAAAAAAGAATGTGTGAGAGAAAGCAGTGGAACGTCAGTAACAGCCTGCTTCCACTTCCCAGCCCTGATGTATGCAGCAATTAAGGCGACCCGGTTGATGACACCATCAGACGGCCGACGTTGGATCAGAGTATTGTTAGTTGTTGATACCAGGGTTGTAAGTGGGATAAGGTACTGTCAGAGTGCCAGGACCTAGGCAGGAGGACTTTCAGGAGCCTCAATCGAAGCCTTTGGCTCAAAAGTCTGACCACAAAGCGCCGGTGTTTAGCGGGAAATGCAAGTGCATTACCGTATTCAAGCAACAAGTCGCCACATATATTCTGGCCCCCAAACCTGGAGGACCAGGAGACTGCGTTGGTCAAACTTTCAACCACTGACCAAAATGGTATGGCAGACACGGGCACCCCAGTGAGTCGCAAAAACTACTAATCCATTACGCCACAGTAAGTTCCACCCTCTTCGTAAACTGAGGAAGATGATGTCACGTCAAGAGAACCGTAAAATTAATTCTGATTCCAAAAAAGAAATCAAGTTTTTGAAAGTAGTGCTGAGTGAATTTGATGCCTTGATGCGTCTGCTGAGCGGTCTGAGGCGGCTGGTTCACTCAAATGAACGATAGTCCCAAAAGTGGTTTTGTTCGGTATAGGTTATGTCGTCCAGTGAGGGTCACGAGGCTCAGTAGTCGCAGATAACTGGTGAGACCAGTCTGTGTTACGACCTCCAACAGGCAGGAGGTGAAATCTATATATTTTAACTGGTACCGAAATTGTAGTTCAGGGTTTTGGTCTAAATGATCAATTATATTAAACCTTTGGACTGTCGGAAACTTACTTTTCAAAACTACTGATTGTATAAATACCAAATGATGCTGTTTACCAAAGCAGTTTGGGTTTCGTTGTCTGAGTGATAGTTGAAGCGTACTAACTGATCGTTAATATGACAAGCATTGTGTTAGATTATCCAGAAGGAATCCAAAACGAGATATACGCATCCTCGTGGCCGTCGGAAATGACGTTCTTTCTTGGCTAAGCGATACTGGTTTGTTATTTCTCAGCACATTTGGGATAAAGTATACTGTGTATTTGCTGTTAACCTGATTTGTCAAAAATGATACTGGGTGTTTGACTTATACACCCACCTGCATACCAACTTGGTTTTGATGGGAGACTCACCCGGAAACCGGTTGAATCTGTCATTTATGATGTTCCTCATCATTATTCCTTCTTAATCATCGTTATCGTGTAGGACAAGGAACAGAATAACAATCTAGCGTCTTCATCACCAATCACTTTACTGGGTAAGACAAACTTCACGGGGAAAACATAAGACATACAAATTGTCATTACTATACATTTTTACTTATCTGGTTGTGCTTTCTACAGTAGCTTGCCTCTCATCCCACAATACTGCTGGATACTCTGGTTCGTTTCTGATTTTGATGCAGCTTACTATATCGTTCGGAGCAAAACTCTTGAGCTTGAATTCCGAAACACATGGAAATTCGTCTATAATCGAAACTACGTATGTAGCCATTCCATCATCAAATGCTTCCAGCAGGTTTGTACTTACTAACTTTGTAAACCTGAAGAAAACTGCACTTTTTAAAGTGATGCCGAGTGGGACAGCATCTCAAGTCTTTTTTTGGCAAAAGGATTCGGTTCAGTTAAGATTTTTAACCATTGAGCATTTGGGTGACTTGCGTCGTCTTATCAAACAAAGATAACCTCTACTGACCAAAGACACTCAAAACTCAGGGTTATATACTCCGACGTCCCCACGATACATATGGTAGTTTTCGACTGAACTCATCGAATTCCAAACGTTACTTCGATTGCAACCCCGTGCAATGCTAACTTGAACTGTGCAAGGACCAGCAAAACTCGTACTGTCCTGAGAATCACTCCCATGGAGGCACACGAGTTGAGTCGTTTTTGCAGCACTTTTGAGTAAAGCCAGATTAGAAACCAAATGGTATGGTTAAACATACATAAGCGAGTTGTCCTTTCACCTTACTTGGAATAAGAGTCTGGCTATGGTGAATAACTAGATGGAAGACCTTCAAGGTCTCCATCATTGAATGCTTAGCTATTAAATTTGATAGAAAGTGCATGTGGTTCTTGTGAATAATACAACATTCAGGGAGAAAAGCAATGGATTCAGCTGGCATTCAGGTAATTCTCTCATGAAAAGCAAATCTGTATGCAGATGGGAGCATTTATCAAATTTCTTGTCATTCAGTTTTATGCAGACCGCGATGTTGGCGGAAGCTCCGGAACGCCTACCTGATGAGCCCCAAGAAGGGTGAAACCGGTTGTTGGCTATCAAAGGGTTTCTATCAAACTTATGAATAGCTTACTACATGAAAAATTGCAATATTTCCAGTGCGCGATATCGTCTGAATGGTTATTATTCCGAGGACAACTTACGCATTACTTTTTTATTCTTGTGGTAAAATTTGGTTCCCTCGTGGTCTCTATACATCTCACCCTGCCGCACAGGCGTATTCAAGAGTCCATAATTCAGAGCCAGTGTATTCCGTGGGAGTTGAGCCAAACTTCATATCGTTCTTCCGGTATGATTGGATTCACAGAATGCCTTAACCATGAAGACTTTGGGGAACCCCCACATGGTGTTGATAGGGACGGCTTCTCACTACTGCCTCGTATAATACAGTTGGGTTCGTGATTTTGACCATGATCGATGTACGTGAAGTGCTGTACATTGTCAAATAACTTGATCCATATCATAATTTGATGTAATTATGCACAAGAATAGGTGTCCAGTAGTCGGTCCAATAGGAGGGTTTATTCATGTCTCATTAGTCTCCAATGCATCCTCGTATTGATTCATTGGTATTGGCAGTAATATCAGAGTCCGGTCAGTCGTTTCTTGAATGGATATCCGTTACAATCACCCTGGACGGGCGACCGAAACAGTAGAGTGAAGTGTGAGATAACCTACATCCAGAAGTAGATGTTCCACCTGAGTGACCAGGCTGTTCAGTTATGGACAGTACTTCTCTCATGATGCTAACAAACTTGGAACGGGACCAGTTAGCGCTGTTCTTGCAAGAGGGTACTTTCCTGAGGAAGCAGCACTGTATATCATTTGCTATCATCATCCCTCAAAGTAGCGTCACAGTGCCCTCAGGACAAACGTTTTGGTCGCATCAGTCCTGAGTGGACCAGATTAGCCGTTTAAGGCTCTCGATAGATAAACCCATTACGTAGTTCATTCATGGGCCATGGATGGAGAAAAGTATATTGACCTGTTCCGGACCTGAATGTCTCGTTGACCGTGCATGTGCTTACTTACCACTTGGTCCGTTATACAACTACTGGGTTGTCTGTGCATTAACGACTGAATGTGTTCAACCCATTTGATTCATATATCAGTTCCCTTATGGGGCGAAAATTGATACGTGTCTAAGCTTCTAGAGTGTCTGTGTGTAAAGGAAGGTGGATGAAACAGTACAGTGGAGTGCATGTCATAAACAAAGGTGGACTGGTCGCTATATACGTTTCGCTCTTCCGAAACTAAAAGGTAAGTACATAGGTATATCACCGAATAAACAAAAAAGAGCTGTTATAGCGAGTGTGAAACAAAAATTTCTTCTGAATGGGATCTATAAGAAAGACCGTTTCTTCACAAGAAGTGAATCTGTCATTCTTTCGTACAAAAGAAAAGAATCACTGAGCGAATTTCTGGAACACCGGAGAATGGCCTGGTGCTCCCATATGTCCAAACTTTGTTTGATTCTAATTTCATTTCCCATGATCAGATCGCATGAGGTCGCAAACGTTCACCCGCTACTAACAACTTTTGTCTGTACCTGTCCGCATGCTTCTACCGCAATATGGCATTTACCCGACAGAATAGGCGGACGCTTTCCTCATTCCCTAGCCAGTGGGAACTGCTCAAGCACCATCGCTTTGCACTTAGTGAAAACCCCTCATCTACGAATGCCTATCAGTCGACTACAATCCGTGAGCACCTGGCTGTTATCCGTAGCTGTTATTTACCCGCTTACGAAATCTTAACCCTGGTTCTCAAGTACGAAATACGATCCGTGGGATCTTCGCAGACTACACCTATCTGGTGTGCTTTAAACAAAGTGAAACAAAGTCTGATCTGTCTGGGAGTTCTGATCAGTGTTCTGAATAGAACAGCAAAAAATGATTCGTTCATCGATTTCAGCAGGAAAACTGAACTCACCTAAACAGTTTCATGGGTTGAATGATATGACTCTCACATACCGCCACTACTACAACCTACTACTCCAAGCTGAAAACAAGTTGAACTATTCAGGAATAATGGAACAATTTTAGCAGCATTTCACGCAGTATGGTGATGGAAAAAGGAAGATATCTGTTGTATTTGAGACGTCTCCGTTCGAGGTGTCGGTCAAAACCGGATGAAGTGATGTAAAATTTGCAACTGAAGGACATTCAGCAATATACTCTGTCCAAGTACACGTAAATCAAAATTTGATCAGCTGTTTTGCACAACGGTAGGTGGCGTTCAAAATCCAACCTGATGCTTTGAACTTCTGTAGAGGGTCACACAGCACACACGGCTGACGATCTTCAGTATGGATGAAGCCACCATACATGGCTTCCTGGTTTTTCGGCATAAATTGAAGTCGCCTATAGTTCACTTGTAGTTAGGTTAGCTTGGCCGATACTAATCTTACTCTAGGGTGATGGTAACATTGGTAGGAATCGCAAATGATGCGAACTGTTGTACCGTATATTGTAAAAAATGCAATCTCTCATTGCACCACGTAGTTTGTCATATTTATACTGGAGAGCACTACGTTTCAAGGAAGACCCCAGCTGTGTGCCGCATTAAAAGAAGTGAACTTCCAAGTGAAACGCCTGCAATCAGTGTATGGCTGCATCCTACCTATCTCCGTGCGACTTAGTAAAGGTACAAAATAAACGTAGCCGAATGAACCAACAGTCAACGAACATTGTTCTAACTCAGTGTTTTTCTCCTGCAGTACCATACTTCTCGAAACAGTGTTTTCCCTTGAGAAGATAGCAGACCGTGGATACGGGTTCGCCAAGCTGAGGGATTCTCACAATTCAACCGGGAAGCTTTGGTGCGTGAAAAATTATTGAGTAGTGGCTATACCATTTTACTGATTGATTGCCCATGGGAACGAATAGTTACTCCACCAAAGTGTGACCCGTAAGCATAAAGTTTGAACTGCCTCATACGTGACAATAATGCAGCCGCTGGTTGCCGACATCAAATAGAAACTAAATTAGAGAGGGCGTATACTCTCCACAAGCTGGGTTTACATGAAACACCCAGTGGTTAATCACGGATGGGCTTGGTCTTTTGCATATGAAATCACTATTGAACTCTTTTCGAGCCAATGCAGGGGATACGGAAGACTTGAGGGACCGCTTCACTCATTGCTGTCTCCTATTACTTCGAGTGCCCTGTTGTATTCAAGCAAAGCCGTCGTGAGCTGTCAGCAACCTATTGGGTAGTTAGTTCCGTCAAGATAGTATGCCGCTATATCCCGAATATCGTGAAACTTGAGACATCCATCGCGTGAAGCATTAGGCGGAAGAATATCACAAAAAAGACATTCCATCCAACAAGACTTCCTTTATCAACAAGCTAAACTGGAAGCGAGTTTGTGCTGCCATTTGAGTACAACTTGTTATTCAAGTAGAACATAAGATTCGCGAAAACGACGTGGAGATTGTGACGGGAGCTATGCACTGAAGGCAACATCTTGGGTGCCCGACTACCAATGAGGCACGACTGTACCGTGTATGACAATGTCTAACCATTGGTGTGCCCCTTTTCAATGTCCCCATCCATCATCATCATCATCATTATCAGCTGCTCTCTTCCACCTTCACATGGTTGGGCGAAAAGAGCCCTTCGAGGAAGTCGGTCGACTGGCATACGCAGCACGTGGCCAAGCCAACGCAACC
>NW_008751748.1:49181-57107 GCF_000715545.1 Opisthorchis viverrini
CACCTTGTGGAACGAAGTTCCAGCCAGTGTAGCCCGCAGGATCGTTGCAGCACTGAAGCCCGACCACCACGTCAAGGTGGCAGCTTTAGGTCGGGTCCCCATCCAAGGAGAGGACACTGCCAACGCAGCTGAGTTCACAGGTAGTGGCTTTCATACTTCTCTGTTAAGCCATTATTTGACCTCCTCTGGCTCGTTTCCAAACTTCTCATGCAACAAGAACCCTTCGAGTAAATGGGTCGACTGGCATGCGCAGCAAGTGGCCAAGCCAGCTCAACCTGTGGAGTGCGATCAGTTCATCTTTAGTGGGCGAGTTATTTCTTCGGAATACCTACCTGACACAATCTGATGTGGTGAACTCAGAGAGTAGACCTTCACACGTCCGCAGTAGTTAGCTTACAACCCCCTAAGGGGCGTTAAGAACCTATGGGGAGCATCTTTGCTCCATATACAATGCCATAGTGCCTGACGGTTCACTAAATCAAAGGTAATCCGCAGTAGTTAGCTTACAACCCCGTAAGGGGCGTTAAGAACTTATGGGGAGCATCTTTACTCCATATACAATGCCAAAGTGCCTGACGGTTCACTAAATCAAAGGTAGTTTTCAGGTCAAGGAAGACATCCACTTTTGGTTGCTGGAAGCATTGTCGCCGTTCCACAACCTGTCAGGGGTGGAAAATTTGACAGATACATCGTCTTGCAGAACGGAATCCAGCTTGGTTGTTACATATCTGTGATCTGTGTTCAGTCATCCTTCAAAGAATAAGACCGGAGAGCACCTTCAGTACCACAGCTGCCAGGCTGATGCCACGGTGGTTTTCACACAGCATCCACGTACCCTTTTGGAAGACGGGGGTAACTGTCGGCATGCCCTATTCTGCGAGCACTTTTTCTTCGCTCCATATCGCCCCAATAAGCTTTTTTAGATGGGTCAACAGGGATCCTCCAGCTTCTTTAAAAAGAGTTGCATACAGACCGTCCTGTGCCTTCCGACATTTCGTTTTTTTTTTCTTCTTCGCATGGCAGCTAAGGTTTACATTCCATTCACCCGTTTGCAATATTTCAAGAGGCTGTTTTTCAGGAGGTCAGTCAAAATGTACTTTGAAGTGTTCAGCCCATCTTTGTGAGTGAATCAGTGAGCCACATTTTCACTGGTTGCTTCACTGTTGTTTTCCGGGGCCAGTCGGTTGTAGTGTTTGATATAGGGTACATCTGTTTCCGGCAGCAAAAGCCTCCATTTCCAGCATCTACCAGGGCTATCGGTCTTTCCTTAGGCTCCTCACTGTGCTGTCGTACTCGCTGTCTGCTGGTATAGATTTCTTGACATCAATCATATATGGTAATGTCGACGACATTCAGTAAGTTGTGGTCGAATCGGAAAAGTTGGACAGACAGCACTGAACGCCGCTAACATAGCTCCTTTCACATGTTGCCATGCTACATCCACATGCTCACCATCACCACAGGATTGGTTTAATGTGGAGATTTGTTGGGCTATCTCAAATCGATAGTGTTTAGCTGTGGTAGTTTTTCAAAGACGGTGGATTGGCATACTTCTTGCTGACTCGCGAGGGTCTGAGCGGAAGTGAACTGCCAGGCGTGTACGCGCCATGGCGTGATCAGAATCAAGTTGTGTACGTCAGAAGGAACGGTACTTTTTAACTGTAGCTGTCCACCGGTGGCTGATGGTAACGTGATCCAAATGAGCCCTTGGTTGACTTGCAGTTGGTGGACGCAAGGGTACGCGATGTGAGCGTTTACGCCGAGAGTTCGTACTGGCCATAATCGCTTGATGATCAGCACACAATTAAAGAAGTTGTTCTCTATTGTCTTTGCGGCGAGCATCGACTCCGAATCGACCGCCCAAATTTGATTCCAAGCAGCTCCGACGACCGACTTGAGCATCCATATCGCCAGCATGTTTCACAACGTCAGTTCTTTTAGCTTGACGAATGAGCCCGGATAAATCTCAATGGAAAGTATCCTTCTCATCGTCAGAACCGCATTCCTTTGGGGCATAAACTGACATTACACACAGACACCGCTTTTTATGCCGAGAGGCGTTGCGCTTGATTGAATTGTATAACCGGATGGCGCGAAGACGACTGTCTACTGGAATCCAATCCAGCAAAGCGCGTTCACTTCTGGGGGTGGCTCCCAATCCCACACCATAAATTGCACGGATAATCAATTCTGGACCACGGGAGACAAGGAGAGAGATATGTAGAAAACATGAGTTCATCTTTGGCGTATTGAGGTGCATAGCCAGGCTTGGGTTTGCATGCGTGTTTCGGGGACACAGCCTACATTAATTTTAAGGGAGTATAATGCATCAGCGAGCATTGCCTGTTTGCCAGAGTAACACAAAATACTGACGTTATAAGCTCCTACGTAGGAAGAATCTCGTGGATTTCGAGAGGTGTCATTCTGCTTAGTGTTAATTGGCAGTGTGGAGCATGAGGCACAGCGGTCAAATAACTGACAGTCAAACGACTCAGAAACGTTTGCTTGTGTGGTAGGAAGGGGTCGGAAAGGGACATCGATGGATGCAGAACTGGTTAATGACACTTCCAAGTTTCCCAGGCCGTGGAAAGGGATTCTATTGAGCCTTTGACTCAAAAGTCTGACCCACGAGGCGAGAGGCGGTAGGGTCTTCTCTCGGGAACCTTTCCGAAGCCGATAACTCAGTAGTCTGAACTGCTCGATTGCAAGGGGCCGACCTGGCCCGAGGACGAAGGGACTAAGGCATTACTCTCTCACTCTCAGTACGGCTACACACAGAAGGTGCTTTATGAGCGGCACTGGACTCTGGTTTCAAAAGTGATTTGACCATACTGGGTAATGCGCAGGCGATCATGGTCAACCGTTGGGCGATCGGAATGTGCGGTTTTTAGGGTCGACCTTTTCTAAACTTTCTTCCCTTAGGGAGGACAGCATCTCTGCTTCCATTATTATGAACAGGAGAACCTAGGGCAAACTTCTTCTGCCTTTACACTCCTATCCCTAGGGTAGTACCAATTTACCCCTACTCCCGGACCTGTTCGAAGTACGGGGTCCCGTACTGCTCCCCTTTGGCCTTCCTGGCATGGCTGCATCCTGTGGAACAAGGTTTCAGCCGGTACATCCTGCGTGATCATCGCAACACTCAAGGGCAACCACCATATCAAAGTGGAAGCTTCAGATCGGGGACTACACCCGCCTGATGATTCCCAAATAAAAATAAATCCCGTCTTGGGTTACCGAGGATTTCTCAATAACCTTCTAAGTAGCTTATTTGGATTTTAAAGAACTGGTTCATTTTCTTCCACATAGTGACACAGGAGAGGTCAATTATATGGTTTTCTTCTGTTTTAACCTGTAAACATTGTACGCAGGAACAGCATAAAACCGCGATCACATCAGCAAGCGCAAATTAGGAATTCATCAGCTCGTCATAATTTCATACTACATGCTTAGTTTGAAGCAGGCATCGATGAAAAAATTTCTGAACTTATAACTCACTCCCAAATAGTTTTGCATCACCCTATTCGACTGTCTGTCTCATCAGTGTAAATACAAAAATATATTGGAAGCAGTCAAGTAGCATGGAATTGGACATATGGAGGGTGTGGGCAATCGATCATGAAGTGACTGCTGATAGGAGACGAATCATGACTGTTTCACGCGCACAATGTCTGGCTCGTTTTAAAGATAAGTTCGAAGCTACTGAGGTCGAGTTAGGAAGAGCTTGTGTGACAGGCAACACTCGAAAGACGAAAGAAATTGTGTTTTCTGGAGACAAGAAGCATCGGGTGATTGTAATTTTATTTGAACTTATGCTTTTCTGATGAACATATAGCTCCTCTGGGTTCAACGATCTCAAGTTCCATTTATTTTAAAACTGAAACAAGTTTACAACCACCGTTAGGCACTGCGAAAACTGCTCCACTGGGTGAAATGCTCTTGAAAAAGCAAAAGTGAATGGAGATCACAAGAAAGTACTTAATACCGAGGCTGGCTCATTCGCTTCTGTGCGGTCAAGTTCACTCTGATGCTCCCATATGAATGGACAATTATCTCCGGTAGTCCATTCTTATCCGGATGCGTTCAACGAAGGACGTTCAGAACAGAGACATCGACGTCGGTAGTCAACACGAAGGCCTCGGTATCACACTCATGAGTTCAACCATCCCGATACAGCGGAAATCGCCTTTTGAAAAGCTAATATCTACGCGTTACCGCACAATGTGGTCAGTGATTCTGCATTTAGCAAGACTGTTTGGGTATCTCAGTTTCCAATCAGGGTTCAAATTACGTGCAAGAACACCGAGGGGGACGAGTTGGCTGCTTTGAGCGAAAAAACTTCACAACAAGGTTTATTGTCCTAGGTTGCTAGAGTTGGTCGCTTTTCAAACAGATGGTCTGTGTTTCCAGAACGCGTGTTTCCTTTGGTGTTTATCCGCGCTATCCGGTTCCGATGCAACCTGCAAGCGTTAGAGACGCAAGACGCGATCGTGGTGACCAGACGATCTTCCGTCGTGGAAGCCGTGGTCAAACGGAGAGTTTGGTGCATGCCCTGCAGCTCTGTTGGTTTACACATGTTGCTCGACTTGCTTGCAAGAAAATTTGGAAATTCAACATCAAACGGTATAGAGTACTTAGTCGCATAGCTGTTTCCATCGTCTGTCCAACCACTTCGAAAATTTATTACAGGATTTGGTAGCATGCAAGTTTCCTGGCAGGTTCTAGGTTTGCGAGCCATTGAACCAGACCGTGATGAAGTGTACTGGTCATTCAAACTTCAAGTCACAAGAGTATACCTGGCTTATGCATATCACTAGACTGACTAGACTAGACTGATTCGTAAAGGTAAGAACCAAATACCGTTCATACCAACGCTTTTCACTCAGTATCCACTTTTGGTCCAAAACGATAAGCCTGACAGAGTTACCCAGTCAACTGAGCTCTTTTTCTAAATATATCACCAGTCACAGCAAAAAACCGGTGTTTTGGTTTCGTGATTCAAGAATAAAAAGTATCAAAAGCTCTATTTCCTCTCATCCTCCATATCACCGCAACAACTGAGAAAGATTAATCCTATCCACTGCATTGAAATCGAACGGCTAAGTGAAGTGTGCAGTCACGTGGTCATAAATATCAGCCATGAACGAGAAATAATCCACCCTAAGTGAACACTGATGTACCGAGTTTAAAACGGAAACTAAATCGATAGACCAGGCAATTGTAGGATGTTTCAAAACCACACAGAATAAACACGAAACAAGCTAAACTGACCTAAATTTCAGACTGCATACAAAACTTTCGAATGCAGATGGTGGATTGTACCGTATTGCCGTAACACAGGAACGGCTCGGGCTGCACACGCGGTCATTTAGCGTAAACATAGTGTAGCGGATGTTGTCCAATCAAACACTCATTGTTTATATCACAAGCAGGGGTTAAGTACAAACACCAAAGATGGCGAATTGTTTTCGATGGCATGCTGCCCTGACCTGGAGGATCGGGATTTAAGCGTAACTGTAGTCAATAGATCGGAATTATCGTGTCTGCATTGCGCGCTTGCATCATTTAGGATGTTTAGCTGAATGAACTGGATGTAACTCACAACGTTTTATATAGGTTTCTCCCTGGTTATTGCTTTTATCAAACGGCTCATTGTTAACTCCTTTTCGAGGCGTCATTCTCTCCGCTGCTCGTAGTGGTCTGTCTTAGGGGTGGTAAATGTGGTTGGTGCCCAAACGTAATGGATAGACTGCTAATCGGTGCTAGAATCAAAGGTAAACGCCAAATCCAATGGAGGTGAATAGGTCCTTTTATCTGTCAGGTGATCAAAGTTCCTCCAGATATTATGTAGAATTGAATGACTGAATCAGGCAACCAAGTGTCAAAGGAATATCTGTCCCCAGTAAAGGCTAAAAAGTGGCTCGTTAAGCTATCTGCTTGAGCTATTTTTAATCTTACCGAATATGTTACTAAGGATGACAAGTTTTGTCCACTTACCCGTTTTCCACTTGCCCATACAACCGACTGGCCAGAA
This sequence comes from Opisthorchis viverrini, assembly GCF_000715545.1. Lineage (NCBI taxonomy): Eukaryota > Metazoa > Platyhelminthes > Trematoda > Opisthorchiida > Opisthorchiidae > Opisthorchis > Opisthorchis viverrini. Next base: position 55,216 of record NW_008751748.1, read on the forward strand.
GTACCACATTAACCAGCTCTCGGTTTCCTTCCATCTTCACCAGTTTTCACATGAAGGTTGTGCTCGTGCTTTTGTTGTGGGTTAAACATTCATTCTTAGCCAAATCAAAACCTTTTAGTGTATCTTCCAAGGGATGTATAGACTTTTCGACTGTTTACAAAGACCACCGACCACGAAGGAAGTTAGCCTTTCTACATCAGTCTTTACTAAGGGTTTATCTTTTGCTCCCCTGTACCAGCGTTTCTTGACTTGAAAACACGCACCTGTTTGACGCGCCAGCCGGCACAAATGGGGGTGTGAAGTGATGACCTTCAAAAATTAGTAAAAAGGTCTCTCAAATCGTTTTTTGTGTACAGCATGCTGTCAAACCTGAAAACGGAAGTAATTGAGAATTCTTCCTGGCTTTTGACCATAGTGGCTCCTTTCTGCTGACCGTTCTTGACAGACTCAGCATATCAGGTTATCGCTATTCCCCTCCTTCTTACCAAAGAGGCAGAAAAACAAGACATGAATGAATCGATGCGCACAATCAGGCACTTCCCCCGTCAATGTCAGTGCTGAGACTGTCCTGCACAACTTGTGCTATTTATCAACGCACAACAGAGTCTCGCAATTTGGCGGAGCAAGAAATAAACAAAATCCTCTCTACGTTTGCCATCATATGGACGAGGGAGAATTCTAAGGAGTGGTTAATAAATATACTATAAGGGTGACACATTTGTGGGAGTCATTGGACTGACTAGCCATTACAAGGAAGTTCACGACACAAAAAATTGAGAACCATTTTCTCAAAATGAGACACACGCCTGGAGCAACAAACTGTTCGTATATACTGTGGTTCCCTTCTATAGAATGTGGCTGTGAAAATATGCCATAATGCTCAAGAATATCGATACTTTTATCGTATTTATTTCTAAGTGGAATTTCCTCTGGTCAGTGAAGGCAATCTTTGCTGAAAAGAACAAAAGCACCATACAGATGCTTTATCCTTATTGAAAATTGCGGACATCACGTATCGGAAGAAACTTTAGGGGTTTACAGATTTAGCCTGGTTGTAGACTGCCATTCCGCCTACCTTAGCTTGAACTGCACCTCGACACCGTAAAATAGGCTAACGGTCTGCATCATAACGATCTGTGCACACGCTGTTCCATGATTAAAAAAACACAGATATCTTTATTTTCCGAACGCATATCGACGGACTAGTTAGGTGCGACGCAACTAAAAAAAAAACAGGATTCTGTGCACCCAATATGCCATCAACTTATCTGACAGAGAATCGTGATACACCTTGTCAGCGGTTTTGGAGGAGTCAGGGTGGTGAGGACCGCAAGCACATTCCACGGGTAACCGTACGAGCAGATACCTCTACAGACTCTACTATCCTGTACTTATTGGTGTCACCTAATTCTTTTGTGACACTGAAACATATCAGCTCTGATCCAGCATCATGGTCAGCGATGCGGCTAATGCCAGTGAATAACAGGTTTGTAATTTGGAACCTGTTTATCATAGGAACACGCTGTTAACCAGTGATCAGATTCTTGTCCTCCAGATACGTGGGTCTTCTTAAACCGGTACCACTTTTGTTGTATTACTCGAGGGATTAATTGATACAGCCTTCGAAAAACAACCTCAGATGATTGAACTTCAAACAATCACTGCTTGACTCAAAATTCAAGTTAATGGTTTCGTGAACTCCCCATTCGTTTAGGGGCTTCATCGTCTGGTGTGAAAACAACGGCTTGCCGTGCCAAAAATAAATGGCAATTTGCCGGTCCAAAAGCCATACTCATTATCTAAGTCTCCTTTATATTTTTTTGTTTACTGCTTACTGATAGCTGTCAGGCACACCTTATACCTGTCCATGAAAGTGTAGGGAAGCTGTTCAG
>NW_008751748.1:57163-63021 GCF_000715545.1 Opisthorchis viverrini
GAACTCTTAGTGGGTAGGCTTCTAAATCAAGCAAATTGATCTTGGAGCAAATGCAGATTTTCTTGTGTTATGACTCATCCTTATTGATACCTGACCACGTTACTTCTATAGGAACAACCCACAAAAGTTTGTCAGACGTCTCATTTAGTGAAGCTGACGCCATGAAAATCAAGTATACTAGATCTTGTGGTTTTATACATGCTAGGCCGTCGAGGTCAGAATTACGCAAACTTTTTGGTAAGCCGAAATATAAACCACGCATTCCGAATTATGGAGAGCTTGAACGAAACAATTGCGAGTTCATCCTACCTGAATGTCTTGTGTAGCGTGGGGTCTTATGGGGTGAAGCAATTTATCCTAATCCCGGAAAACCGATGTGTCTTGTGTGTTTTCTGAAGAAATCCTGGTAATGATCATTGTTTCAGGAAATCCTGCCAAACGGTCCACCGAGTGTTTACAAAATCTTTTTTCTGAGGCAGGTCTTGAAGTTGCCCCGCTTGTCCTTATTTGTTGCTACCATCGTAGATCAGTGTAGGACATAAAGCTACGTCCGATGAACAAATTCGTTCTATGACTGCAAGCGATTTCGGTAAGTATGACAAAATTTCACGGCAAGCTATATGGGAAAGCTGTTGGCTACGTTTGCAGCGTACTGAGGGTGTCTGCCCCTACAGAAGTGAACATAAACATGTACTCGCTGGGATAACAACCTGGTTGTATGCGTTCCCTCTTCAGTCAGATGACCAAGTAGCGCATCCCAGTGAACTGACCAGTTGCTACCTACATAACAAATAAGAAACCAACACAGCACCCCCTCACTCAAAAATATGTATAGCCGTAAATTCATGACCTAGTGAGTTGCCGCTAGTCCAGTTCAACGATAATTTACAGACTGTCCTCATCTTTGTTACAGTTCAATCCCAGGTTTGCCTGACCAGAAATTTTGTTTGCTCTAAGAATAGCCTTAATCCGTCTCCTGCATGCCTGACGATGGTGCATGATCACTGAATAAGACGAAAGAAGTATGGAAGTTTTGTTTAAACAAATGTCTAATCACTGTGCATTATTTAAACCGTCGCCATCAATCAGTAAAATTGTTTGTCGTAGCTTTCTATCATGAGAGTGAGAAAATAATGAAGAGTTTGAAAGTTGGCTTTGTTGTTCGTGCCGACTTTGAATGGCCAAAATGAAGTTGGTCGTGTAGAAAGTGAATATCGTCCATCCACCCAACTTTTTAATGCAAGAAGTCGACAACTGTGATGTATACAAAGATCCAACTTAACAGCAGCTTCTCTGAGTTGGTCACTCACAAATGGGTTTGAACATATAGATGGTGCATTTTTAATGGCGAGAGCCCAGTTGTCATACTCCTCATATGTCAGATAGCTTGTACGATGGCTAAAGTAAAGTGACTTATTTCCTTTCAGCCAAAAAAGTAAAGCGGCACACTACTTTGTAACCTTGTTTATAATGTTGCCAAGTTCTCTGCACATCTTTCACGTTTGGAAACATCCCAGTTTGAATGACGCAGTGCATGTGGATTTTCCCATCTTGTGCGGAACATGTGATCAACTAACTGAAACTGATGCAGTTCTGCTTCCAAGACGCTTTATCACACTGATTTTCATTTGAGTCGGGGAATTCGCACATGATCAACCAATCGCTCGCAATATCTGATAGAAAGCATCTCCGTTTTCACAACTGTGACTACTGAATTCGCGTACTACTGGATCAATGTCTAGTCTCAGTGAATTTCCAAAGCACCAATGTTTCCTGTTAACCGAGTTGGAAAATATGCCCTGTGAGACAGTTATGGAGGTGCTGATATATGCGGAATTTCTGTCAATGTATGTACAGAACTAACTCATCGTCCGTGATAAATTTGTTACATATTCTGCAGGAAGCCCATGATCTTTTGTCACTGTTCTACAAGATCAAAGATATCCTGGTTGCGGTTCTTGCTCTAACCAGTTGTTGGCATATTCAGACATTTATCTAACAGCTGATGAGAGATCAATACATGTATCCTGCCGGAATGGTTGATTATTTCCGAGCCATGAAACTGAGAACTCGTCATAATTTCTATAGTAATATTGTGGTCTAACCTCGAAAAGCTCACCTACCCAGTGTATGGGACTGGCTCCAACTTTCTATATGCATATTCAGACTGTCATCTGGTCACATATTCACTAGTGGTCATATGATTACGTGGCTATGTGGACAAATCAAATTCACTGGTCAACTGAGACGACCTGAGCATATTAACCAAACTATTATGCGTTCGACACCATGGTTGAGTCCTGAGGAGGACAAAAGTGTTCATGTGGATGGTCTTTCGAAATCTGGCTACACTTCTATCGTTAAACTCAGAAGATTATTTAGCTCCAAGCGAAGACCTCTTATCTGTCAGTTAACATGAGTTCAGTAAAGCACCTCTAAGAAGAAAGGTTTTACAGACATCACCTCCGCACACCTACATCGTTCACCAGATAAAGGAAACGATCCTGGACGCAGTAGAAACCAGATTCTTTGTTCAGAAACCTTCGATATTCATGAGATCCCTCCTTTTACGCAAAGCGCAACGCAGCCACAGTCTCACGTGAAGTGGATGTTGGGGGCATCGTAGATAGTGAAAGTCCCTACTTTAGCGTGTAACTGCAGTTGTCAATAAGACCTCGCACAGAATTCATTGGACAGTTTGTACTTGGTGAAGGAATTAGAGTGAAACCTTTAACATTTTCAGCAAAGATGGCTTTAGGCTGCAATTAACCCACTGTGCCGAAAGAGTTTGAAGAACATCAAGATGGACTGAACATTGGTAACATAGGTAGACACATTTCAGGGTTCTGGAAGTGAGGACAACTGATTACGAGACAATACAACATGCCCATGGAGTAGTTCTTTTCCAACTGACTTGAGTATATTACAAATCGGTCAGCAAGGAGCACATTCACGAGCGCTGTGGTGATATGCTGAAAAGTACGCAGGCCAAGAGGATTTTGCGCTCAGTACTGTTTACAAGTGACTGCCTGGAGTGCCATAGGTCGTAAGAGAACTCTATGTCACAGAGTGCTTTTGTGCAGACAACACGACGAAAATAGAACATTGGAACCGGAAACCGACTCGAGCGGTACTTGTAATCCGGGTAATTGAATAACGCGATTTACACTTACCCGAGGGCCTAACTGAGGTGTACTTTACCTAACTTCGTTATGGCTGGTATGAGTAGAAATGGCGGTGTGGTGTGGGTAGCACTTCAGTTATATTGTGACTTTGTTTGTTGCGCAATACGTTCATTTTGTATGGCCAATAGACCAGTGGTCGACTATCTGTTCTTTTATTATCAATACATATGGGGGTGGTTGAATCTCTACTTCCCTCACTGAGGCTTCTATCTCTTATATATTCGTAAAATGGTTCAGCAGACCAATGGCATACCAGCTCGGTTTTCATGACAAACTCACATAAAACCCCAGCTAAACCTCTTTCTCATGATATTTTTCTTCAGCTGGGGTCTAAGCGAATCTTCCGTGAAAACCAAATTGCTGCGCAAATGAGCAAGGTTAACGAATTCTGTACAATCTGAGTCCAAGTGTAACATACATTTAATGGAACACCAAGGAATACGCCTACCTGATAGGTCTCAAGAAGGGAGAAACCAGTCGTGGGCTGTCGAGGAGTAGTGTGTTACGTCCATACTATGGTTCTGTAGGCCTTGCCACCAGAATTTATTACTCAAATGGGTTTCAAGTACACCTACGTAGTGTGTTACGTCCATACTATGGTCCTGTAGGCCTTGCCACCAGGATTTATTACTCAAATGGGTTTCAAGTACACAGGTAGCGAGGAAGCCAATTAAACACCTATTTCGGTCACACCGTGTATCCGTCAGCTTAATTTGAATGAAGGTAGCAGCTGGCATCTAATTAAACAGCCTAATTAGACGCACAGAAACCACAGATTTCCTGCCCCCCCCATACCAGATTCAGCCCGACATACGTCAGTGCTTCAACCAGGAAAGCATTTATGCAAAAACGGTCTTGTATTCACTATAGATATATACCCATCCGTGAGCACCAAATTGGAAATTGAAAAGAAACCTCCCTCGTTCCAGTGCTATCAACAAACACTGTCGGAACAGGAAGTGGCAGATTACCGAACTGGCCTTAACCTAACCAAAAGCTGCCACCTTAGCGTTTTGGTGAGGCATAAATGATGCGATTAACCCACAGGTTCTACACAGGAAGTCTGTTCTGCAAGGTGCAACCAGACCAGGAAAGCCGGAATAGGGCAAAAAGACAAAGAATAGCGGATTCCGTTTATCTGGGTGGTTACGTATGATCCGGCGGATTGACTGGAGAAGAGATTACCACGGCAACTTTGCCCGTATCTCTCCCGTGATGTCAATCTGTCTGACTAAGGTAGAGCACACACTTCGACCGTGTGATTCATACTGCCGTACGGAAAAGAAATGTAGCCTGTACGCAGACAGGATATACAAAACTCTCGATGCCCCATCCTGTGTCTCCAAAGCACTGGTCGGTTTTGATAAGGACATCAGACTAACAATGCTGAGGCCTGTCAGACAGTTTTAGGATGAAGGAACTCTCTCGAAATGCATGAACTACTAACGTTTCACATGTTATGATGGTTAGGATATGTATGTCATATGCCAAAGTACAGTATGCCCCACTCAGCTCTTTTTATTCGGCCCAGTGCGGAGGCATATGCCCAGGAAGTGAAATCTTTGAACTAGCACTGAACTATGAATGCACTAACCAGTAAATTCGGACGGGTTAACCACTGGATGGGGACTCCGTGACTCACCTCGACAACGGTTAAAGAAAGCTTTATATCTGCCGATTCGCCAAACTGAGGTATCTGCTGCTGACCCGCTCCAGCGCCTAGTGTCGGAGAGAAAAGACTCACGGAAGGGAACACAACACCTATATTCCAACAAAGCGGGTGCGAGAGCGTGAGTGCGTGCGAGTGCGAAAAGTACAACGGCCTCAAGCTTTTTTATTGGAAGGACACTCTGAACTTGGTCCAACACTGACGCACACGGTCTGGCTGCGACGTGCTGCATATCGCGGGGGCGTTGTCTGACCTTGACCAACGCTGACTCGCGCTGTCTGGGTTTGATACAAGGCTGTGACGCGCTGCATATTGAGGGGGCGTTGTCTGTCTGGTCAACACCTAGCGGAGCTGAGAGTCTCCGTAGATTCCGGACATTCAGTGGTTGCTTTCAGGAAGCTGACCTTCCTGATAGAAAGTTATAGTCACAGTCGAATCACGTAGTTAGTAGCACTTCTGCTTTTACTCCATAGCCGCACGATTTTCCCTTCTTTCAACTAACTACACTGATTCAGTATAAACTAACGAATCATGCAACAAACTCTTATATTTGACTATATCTCTCTCGCTGTCCCATTTTCCGGTGACCGAAACTGCAGCAGCTACAAACATTGTACCCTTGGTACATTATTTATAGCAGCTAAATTGTCGGTAGGGATGACCATCATCATTTGTGTTCACGACCTTTATCGCTTTCAGGACAATCGGTTACCCGATGAACACCAAGTCCGGTGACCGTGCAGCAGCTACAAACATTGTACCCTTGGTACATTATTTATAGCAGCTAAATTGTCGGTAGGGATGACCATCATCATTTGTTTGTACGACCTTTATCGCTTTCAGGACAATCGGTTACCCGATGAACACCAAGTTTGATATAACGTTAAAGTATCCTCTCCATAACACGATCTCACGTTTGAGGCTAAACAATATATATATATATATATACATATATATATATATATATATATATATGAGAGTGAAACATCACACCCCTCTTGTAC
>NW_008751748.1:64753-66510 GCF_000715545.1 Opisthorchis viverrini
AAATATATATGACAGTGGAACATCACAACCATCTTGTACCAACAATTCAGAATAACTAACCATAGTCAGGATTTCTGTCACCCGTGAACCGAATCGACCGCCAGCCGAGTAACCTGACGGATGAACTGTATAACCTGTGCAATGTTTCGACGGAAAACACAACCGGCTCTGTGGACCTATGAGGTGAATCTATTGCACACTGTAGGGTGTCCGTACGCAGTTTTCTATAAACATGTCGCAAACAGGAATGCACCGTGTAACTTGGCATCCGGCACTCAGCTTTTCAAGCGCTGAGCAAACGAGTCAGTTCGCCTGCTGGTGAATTCTGCTCGAAACCAAAACATTCGTTTCTGATAGTTCTGTGGCAAGTTATGGCGAAATGAGATTAAGCTTATCGGCCAGCCGATAAATTGGGAAGGACGTAAATGTCAATTCCTGATAAGGACCGGTGGTTACCTGAATACTCCAGGTGTCCCTATATGGACTTTTGATCCATCCAATATCTGAACTTGGCCTCATTCCGCAGACCCAATTCTTGAGAGCTGGTAAATTTATGACAAATGCCAGAAAGGCGAGTCACGTAAACGATGTTTGAACAATTGCATAATGTAAAACTAAACCTATAGGCATCAGCTTTTCGGCTTAAGTTGCTGGTGCAAAAGATGAGCAATGTTACCGTGTCAGTAGCTAGTCAACACTGAAATAGCAGTGGTAATCCGGAAGGGTAGTTAATACCGTCATTTTAAACTTTAAATGGCTATCAGCCGGATGAAAAGTTCTCAGAAGTAGCAATGTGGGAGGTATCTTGGAGGCTCAGTCAGTCTGGGCAGCTCAGCAAATCCGGAAAACTTCGCTAACTGCCTTCCTATATAGCTCTTATAAGTATAATTTGTTGTCTCCTTCGGTCCAATAAGGGCTTACACTCACTGACTTTGACCAGGACACACGTATGTATCACATACCTCTGACGGTGACCTTGATAGCCCGATAAAGCTCTTAGGTTATAACCCTTGGGGTCAAAGGTCAAAGGTGGCTGAAGACCACAAGGGCTTCAACCGGGGTGAAATTTATCTCCGGACCTGCTGAAGATGATCAAGTGACCAAAAGGCTTCAGAACAAAGTTATTCGGTGAGGATGTACACTACAACTCTACACGCATTAAGACACACTAAAAGAGTAAACCTGATTAATGGTTTCTACCTGCTAAAAAGCAGTTGGGGCGATCTGAAGTAACTTTTGAGCCAGAAGCATTATCCTCATCATTAAAAAGAAGTATATTGTATTGCCCTACAAGAGAACAGAGGGCATTATTCGTATTTCTCATAGCTAAACGCTTTGCATACGAAAGTAGTTTTATGTTAACATGTAAAACTTACGCTCATTAAGGCGGTAAACTCTTCAGGAATAGACATGCTGTCAGCTCACAGGGTCATAAAACAGCGTTTTTAATCAGTTCACACCAGGATTTTTGTTAGACGGAACTGTTGGGGAACAAATAGTCATAAGTTTCCTTGGACTGCTTTATGTGGTTACTGACATCTTGCCATCTATACTTAGAAGCCTCCACCATAGTGGCAAATTTAACACAGAAAAATAAATGCGTGTTTATATTCAAATCTCTTGGCACCTATAATGTCGAATTGGAGTGCGTTGACCTATCTTTCTGAAATTTGATGTGCATGGTTCGCGTTATGTCAAAATCATCATCATCATCATCATCATCATCATCATCATCATCATCATCATCATCATCATCA
>NW_008751748.1:66918-85381 GCF_000715545.1 Opisthorchis viverrini
ATCATCATCATCATCATCATCTTCTTCTTCTTCTTCTTCTTCTTCATCATCATCATCATCATCATCATCATCAAAGACGGCAACATCAGTTTTGTTACTGATGTTTCTCTGCCACGAAGAGACTGGGCCTTACCGTGGTGTGGCTGCTTGTGTACCTCGGCGACCCACTGAGCTATACTTGGGGTTGTCCGCGCGACACTCACAGAGTATCTCATACCAGGTCTCCACTGGGTAGAGGTCTAACGAACACAGTCTCCTGGCCCTCCAGTTTGGGGGTTGGAACATGTGTGGAGGGGTGTTCTGTAAAAATGATAATGTACTTGCATTTCCAGCCCAACACCCTTGCCTTACAGTTAGGCTTTTGAGCCAGAGGCTTTGGTTGAGGACCCTAATGGTCCTCTTGTCTAGGTGTGGGCGACATGGCAACATCCCAGCCCTCGTACGACCATGTCATTCATGACTAACAATAATCTCATGTTATGTCATAAGTATGACTAAACTTCCAGTTCAGGAGGTGTTACCCTTTTATTGATGATCCTTGGGGTATGATGAACACTTCTTTGGAACACATTGAATCAATTCTAGCATAGGATAATTCCACCATTCCAGTAGGGGTTACTGAACCCACCCTAGTAGTACTGCCCGGTCACACACGTTTGTTATATTTTTACAACATATAACATTCTATTTCTGCACTGGCATCTTCGAACTCATTTGACTGCAGTCAAAAATATTCTGTAACCCTTTATTCAGAACCAGTTGTTGCATGTTACATGTGTACAAGATTCTATGCTTACCCGTTGTTGTATGCAAGCAAAAGGACACATGAAGTAAAGCACTAGTAATACGACCAATGACCACAACATGTTTCACTAATTAAATTGACAATATCACATGAAATACTCTAAGTTTTTTCAACAGAAAATATAAGGGTATTTCAAAATGTGCTAATTACGGTTGGCTAACATTGACCATCAGGACTCAAATGTGTCGGACAAAAATTAACGAGTTATCGATTCATGTTAGCAAGGTTCTGATACGACAGGCGTTGAGTAGGGTGAAATTAAGGGAACTGGAAGATATTAGAAATCCATCATGTGTTTGTGCAACCATTCTGGAGCTAGTTTACTGTGGCAACACCGGACCCCATACGCGCCTCCCTAATTACACTAAAAGAGTCTGTTTCAAGTCATCTTCGAGAAAACCAGTGAGATGGATTTGTATTTCCAACGAGCACAAACACAAGCGGGTAGTAGATATGGCGAAACCACTGTTATACAGCCCGAAGTAGGTCGTGTCGAATTTCGTGGTGGTAATTAGGCTGAACGAGTAACTGTGGTGCAGGGTGTTCGGCCGGCAGCCTGAGGTTATGTGATGAGTTCATCCATAAACCAGATAATATTGGATATAGAGAAGCAAAAATCGCTAAAGCAAACGACAGCAAAACAAATCAGGAGTATGGGTACAAGTTTCCTTTTCACTGAGTAGCAAAATTTGCTCTACAGTTATGGCTTTTAGTTTTTAACAGTTGCAGAGCAACCTCGGATATGCAAATAGCGTGTTTTGCATAAACACTAAGGACTTTGTCCAGATTCCTTTGTCACCGTAGCGGGACGGCTGTTCGCTTCCGTGCACATATGTGAACGTGTTGTTGCTCAGGTGTTCGAATCGACTATTATATGACTCTATCTTCAATTTGTAGACGAGACTTTTACTTGGCACTATAGTACTGGGGAAAAATCAACAAATTCACACAGAATACTATGATAACAACAGGTCTACCCATAAAAGCGGTCTAAATCCTGAATTTTGAACCCGCTTGGTGACCAGGGTTACGAATCAGCGCACATTCAATGCCCAGTGGTACAACAGAAACTTCTATAGCTACTGGTTAAATACAGGAGAGTATATCTTGGTCCCTTCTAACAACGAGTAATTCCCCAGGACAGGATGAAGTACTGAATGACTTCCAACACAGGATATCTTAATCAATCAATAACCCACCACGAAACTACGGAAACCTCATATACAGCATTTATCTCGAAACAAGAATTATATATTTTTACTATCTAGGTTACGTCGTTCCGGCGTATTTAAGTGGACATTCGCCAAGTTTCAACCAGCGACGTCCAAGCAAAACTGCCCATTAGCTAATAAAGCAAGCTAGAAACGTGCTACCATGGATGGGGTTTTGGTGGACTGATCCATACTTGTTGAACCTAGGGAAACTAACGACAGCTTTTCTTCCAACGATCGTCTGTTCCATCGACAGTGAATGGACACCAAAGGCGCGCTCAGCTAGACGTGAGCGTTTACTTAGTTTTCATTTAGGTGACTGACGAAAAGGGTTGGTGAGTGTAATTATCCTTTTCCTCGTGGAGGAGGGAAAGATGAAGAGATTTCGGGTCGTCTAATTCTTCGTCCAGTTTTTCATACGTTGAATGGAGATAGCTATATTTTTTTTATTATTGTTGACATGAATGGTAGACGCAACCAGAGGAATGGTACAAAAGCTGTCTCTGAGTTCACTTAGTCCGACGCACAGGCTGCCGAAGTGTGTCGGCTAATATGGTGGACAATGTATTGGACCAGACTTGCCTGGTCGAACTCATTGGGAGGTTGTGACTACATTTCCTGTATTGTTTAAGGTGGTTTACAACTAATCGGCTAGTAAAAAAGAATATTTCAAGAAGGCAACACAACAGGATATCTCAGCGCCTATGCCCTCACTATGCAACCTCCAAACTGTGATGAAAAAGTGACCAAAGGAAGTACTGACTCTTGGTGTGTGTGTGTGGGGGGGGGGTACTGGAATAACAGATTAAATGTCGTTACACCCTTTGCCGCATTTCGCCAACACAATGCTACAGCGTTTTCCTAACAACACCGTAAAGACGAATCATACTCGAGGAATTCGTGCGCATTATTTAGAGTATGGGCTAATTCCGACTTAGACTATCACAGAATTTCTATGTAACGGATGGTACTTCTCACATGATATTCTTAGTTTGTTGAGGAGGCATGCTGCATTCCGAACGAAGGATGGTCACTTGCGTTAGTGTACTACATTACACTGAGGTCCTCGGCCAATAAACATCACACCTATCGCGTAAGTCTCTATTTATCCAGGAAAAACACGTCTCGGGCGACCATTATCTTTTCATGTATGAAAAAGCGTCCTCATTTTGGGCGGACTAACAAATTCGCATTGACATTAGGTCGTTACTTAGCTTGACCAACTTGAATGTCTGGTTTTCAGACCAATGGTGGCTGTATAATTTCTTAATATTCTTTAAGAGTAACTCATTATTTTCAGTCCACACACACTGTGTATTTGTTGTTTGTACCTGTACATAACCTTTGTACTTGAACATTCACCTGTGACGACGAAGTCTGTACGTTGACTTTGAAACTAACTCGCGTCCGCAAAAACTCTCGAAAGAGCCAGTAACTCCACAGTGCCTTTTTAGTGCCATCCTCAACACAACCCAAAAGGTCCAGGAGTACTGATAGGATACCACAATTTCAAGTTATTCCAAAGAGTTGTATTGTATCACCTCGTTTTTGAGTCTACTGGTGGGTCTTATCCCACATGCAGATTTTCCATGTGGTCCATCTTTCGAGTTATCACAGTAAGTTTGCCTAAATGGAACTACTCACAAGTTTGCTGGAAACTCTTCGACAGCCCACGACAGCCTAACTTATGACCCCGAGGAAAGGCGAAATCAGTTGTGGACTGTCGCAGATCTTTCAGCAACCTTGTGAGAGGTTACATTCAAGTTTGAAGAATGAATGATGAACTGGCTCAGTTACCTGTTTCGCCTCTGGCGAGGCGAAGGAAGTGTGGTCAATACGTCTTTGGATGTAATAGAGCAGACGGATGAGGTCACCACCATATTTCGCACCTTTTACGACAATGGAAATGGAAGTTCTGGCGCTAGTGTTCATTACTGAGGTTTACTAACCCTGGACTCATAAGCGTAGTTATGGTACTGCACGAGCAAAGAAAATGAGGATGGGAACCACTTCAACACAAAGACTGTTGGGTGGCCCTGCTTCAAGAATCTGGTGGGAATTCCAAAAGACCTATTGGCCCTGTAACGTTCCAATATAAACGGCGCATAAAGAAACATTAAAACCAGGGGTTTCAGTGAGTTGTAGGTTAAACACCTGCAGCAGGAGAAGTTGGAAATTTCGGACTTCAAAAGTTTAATTTCAAGCCACATAGATACTTTTGCACTTTGTTTACCGTCGCTGCCGTTTTTTCTCTGGATCGGAGATTTTCCCAAACTTGATATGTGGCTGAATATGACTCATTTAGCTTGCTGTCTTCAACGAAGAATTAGGCTTATGGTTTCGGCTGCTGTTCTCGTTATAAAATGATCAGTGTGCTCGTCTCCTTCAAATAACGTGGGCAGTAAGTGTTGTAGTTAGCGTCTGGTGCGAAAATAAATGAATATAACTAATATTAGCGAAATACACTCATTTGCATACCAATTTGGTTTTGATGGGAGACTCAGCTGAATCTCTCTTTTATGATGCCGAGTGAGTGGTGGGTAACGTCTACGACTAATAATGTTTGTGTTAAACAAAGTAGCTCTTTAGCAAATTAGACGGGAATCTTACGCGAATATCCGGACTAAACATTCTGAAAAGGAACGCTTGATTGTCCTCCTCCAATCTCCTTAGACTTTTTACTTCAGGCATATTCGAAGGAGTCTGCAAGAGTCACAACCATATTCCGTGAACAAGTACGAAAACACCACTCAGGTGTCTCGGAACAAAGCAATGGTTAAGTGTCATAGACAGGCGCTCACTAGCAATCAAAATGGCGGTCGGCATTTTGAACATGTTCTTCACAACTCTCCCGCAGTTTTTTTATTCATACTATCACATCAATTAAATATCCTTTATTCAAAAGAATCTTTTTTGTAAGTAATCCCTATGAAACCAGCTAAGATATTGTTATAACGACCCTGGAAGCCACAAGCTTAGCCGAAATTAGGGTTAAACTGAGTTGGTGAACTATATTCATGAGCTATTATTTCGATAACGAAGCTAAATGTTCCGGCTAAATGCTCACGCGACAACTCGACGGGGACATTGGTGGTCGATTCCATGATTCGGAAATTGTCTAAGCAATGGGCGGCTCTCCTGAGAAGTGCTACGTTCGGCCGAAGATTTCTTGGCTAGTTTGCTAAATCGAAACCGCGCAGTTGCTGATGGTAAGTAATAGACACTGACCAATGCAATCAACCTTTCTGGACTCGGCTTGTAGTACACGTACTGCTCTGGATTTACACTTAGCAATACAAAAAGCACCAGTAGCTCCGGTGTGTATCGTTCATCTTACTTCACTGATTTGACGCAAAGCGTTACAGAGTAAAGCCACTCAGATGATCCCAGATCGGTTTTCTTCAACCCTGGGATAACCGAGCTGGTAACTTGGCTATTATTGACTCACTCCGGTAATACCGACTCAAAATTAAGCTATCAAAACATTAAATGAAAGGCTGCGCAGAATCGATAACATCAGCTAACCGAGGGCTATTGCTTTTACCAGAAAATCTGAGCTTCCTATGACCTTAGTAGATTTTGAGCATCTAACCAGCCACTGCGACTCCTCTTCTGACCCTTGTTGGACATTCTTTCCTAAATGTTGGATTTTTCCCAAAATTTTCGGTGAGTAGTAATAAACAATGTACGTTAAACCTTGTCAATCGTTGCGTCTAAAATGAAGTCTTCTGAGGATACTTTATCTCAAAAGGTCTTGAGTGCACTTGTACTAAACGGTTTTGAAAGCCTAATTGGATTAGTTGAGTCACTTCTAAATAGTTAACTCCTGACGTCCGCAAGGCATTGATGGCGTTTTCAAGCGTAATCGAGCTATGCCCACATTAACCACACTGTCTGTAATAAAAAAAATTGAGACATAACGGACTAAGCAGAATAAATTACACCGGACCCAGTAAAGCGATCAAACTGAAGCAAGCTGAAATAAGTCTCCAGAAGAATTACTGTATAAATAACACTCCAGGATTGTTCCTCGTATCCCATGTGAAAGTGGACAGCTTTTAACTGATTCAGAATGTAAAAACTGTACAGATTTTAATTTAGATACAGATTTAATATGACGAAGAACAACCATGAGGAGGCGTATGAATGTGGTTGTGACCAGTGGGACAACTGATGGAAATAAAGCATCAGTTTTGCATTACACATGTCAGAGTTATGAGTCTGTGGTAAAATGAGATGAAATCCTGTGGTCCAGAGATGTTAAAACATCTGGCACTCTCTTCCTTCTATTTCAATCCTAGGGCTTTTTATATCAATGGCCCTAAAAATTCTGCGCTCCGTAAATCCCCTCTCGGCATAATGCAGACGGCAATTCCTCCTGAATCAAAGTATTGCGCGTTAAAAGCAACCTGAAAATGGATAGCTTCTGGTGGCAGCAATAGACTAAACGGAGATTTGCGGATACAAATGAAGTTTGTGCTTAGTTTGAGGATGGTCACTTTAAAGTCAGAGGCTGAAAGCCAAAAAATTGTCAGCCTTTTAGCTTGTGGTTAAACACCCCCGTACGTTTTGGGGCACGCCAATGCAGGCGTGCGTCGATATCCGTTGATCAGCGTAGTTCAACCTTATATTTGGTGAAACAGATTAGAGTGATTGTATGTTCATACTCAATCGATTTTCGTGCCATTTTTTTTTACATTTTTTAGCTGCAAACCACGAAACGTGCCAAAGTGCGCGGAATATTTCAGTGAGTACATGGTTAGTAAAGTGATCATTCATTTTTAATTACCTCAATTTCCCTCAACTTATATGCTTTGAACCTGAAATGCCTCATTCCAAACTCATACAGTCACTGGATGTGTATGGACTTCTCCCAGATACACACAAACCTCACAAACCGCTATTGTCAAGTATTGAAAAGCGTCATATTGGCACACGCAGTACTAACTTTTCTAGATCTTCTGTCCTAGCATTCGATTCGCCTATTTGGGTTCCTCCAGTGTGAAAACAGGTATTGCCGTAATAATCCGTCCTTCCATCATCTAGCCATACCGACCAGGTTCGGACTACAGGCCGGACAATATGGTAAAATAATACTAAAATACAGTGACAGATCCGGCAGGACAGTCTTTGTATGGACGTACGTATCACATCGGAACAAGAAAATCGAAACCCAAACTACTGGTAATAACGGGTGTTGTTACATGCAAACCTACACTCCGATTTCCATCCGTCACAGCCGGATGACTCTATTCCCTTCCGAATTTTAACCTTGAATCCATCACACAGGTTCTTTGGTGCTCTCGGTTGTTCTTTCATTAGCTTATTAAGACAACACTCTGAGTTAGTAGGAGCTTTCCCTGACAATGAGTATCATTTTCTCCCACTATCGGTTCAGTACCTCGCGTGCGTGGATTCCATTCGGACACGGAACGCTGAAAACGAGTACAGATCACCTGACTCTTATGTTACTGACGATTAGTCCATTGGATGAAGTCGTCTATGTCTTGTTTGCCAGACACGTAATGTGCATTTCATCCAATCAACTTTTGGGGTTGTGAAGTTTCAAGATCATCGGGAGAAATTGAACATATTCGAACCAAGCGAAAGTCTCACGCTGGTCTAAAGAGACTCAGGCATCAACCCACGCCTAACTGTTCCGTGATTCCAATTCAATTCAAATCGGGAGAAATTGGACATATTCGAACTAAGCGAAAGTCTCACGCTGGTCCAAAGAGACTCAGGCATCAACCCACGCCTAACTGTTCCGTGATTCCAATTCAATTGAATACCAACGTATTTAAATTTCACTTTATGATTTTTGGCCTAGACCCGAACCTGTTATAGAGAAGAGAACAGTTATGTGAATTTACCCTTGTCAACTAGGCTTAGGAAATGGGCACGAAATCTTGGACTGATGGCGCGACATTGAAACACTGTTGCTCCTTGTTTCGCTGTTGCGGCCAAAAGCGGAGTAGGAATAAGCCACATTACGTGGAACTGCGCGGAACAACAGGAGTTGTTTCGGCCCGTTAATTAAATACCATAAACGAATGTGATCTGCAGTCTAATCCGCTTTAGTTTGGTCAGTTCCAGCTCTTTCAGCCACGAACCGTGTATATAAGTTACATTTAACACAGGTGTAAACTTCCCTCACCCAGAATTCGCACATAATTTGTAAAAGAAGTCATGAAAGGACGACGAGAAAGATTAAGTATCCAAGCTCAGCATAAAAAAATCAGGTCTGTAACTAGTACAGCCAAATGTGGTAGTGAGTTTTGCCACCCCTGGTAATTTCCCATCATGCCTTATCTCAAGCATTGTTCAAGCGGGCTTTTCCCTACCAGTGAGATTCTTTCTTGATCTCCCCCATTTCTGTTCCCAGCGGTTAGATTCTCAAAGCCAATTCTACAGGACAAATCGCAGTATGACTTAATGAAGTCTGTCCTTCAGGTATGAGTCTTCACAAGTCGGGACCGTTTCCTTTCACCTCTCACACTTCCTTATTTGAGGCTTGATAGATCTGCGACCCCGATCAGTCTTGTTAACTGTGTTGTGTTTTTCAGTGGGACCTAAGGACTGTAGAGTTCCGCTGATTTTAATCAGAGATAGTGCATAGTGTAACAACTGAGGAACTATTCCGTAATCTACTGTTAAAGGCAGAGCCTCGCGAATCGAGGTGCAGCCCGAAAAAAACTTCGTTCCAGTCTGCAGCATAAACTATGGGTGATGTGACTGAACAACTCTCTATGAAACTAGTATATCGACTTCAGTGGCAAGCGTAGACTATCTACTATCCATAGGATTAAAAGTCAGACTGCTAGTATAACTTTGTTAACATGCTTTATGATACCATACATTTAATTGAACGCCCCCTAGTTGTTGACATCATTAACGTCAAGGGATTGCAGTGAAAGGCACCGAACGCATCAACTCTGATGGTTCCATTTCCAATGTCTCATCTCAAAGATGCAGCTAATGTGGTCACATGTAACTTCATTTTGTGATAATCTCTGCTCATAGACGAATAGTAATTGTTTCGGTTGAGAAGTACTTTCAGAGATACTAATATCCGGTAACCAGCCTTAATTTAACAAAGCTAAGCGTAACAAACGCTGCTGACCGCCAGCCCCTACTTATCGTTATTGTCTACCACTCCAAATAAAACACTGGTGATGCGTAGGTTCAAGAGTACGAATGCTAAGGTCTCCAGGTTGCAGTGACCATTAATGGTGCCCGATGAAGAAGAGCTAAACGTTTGGCCGTTTATAGGTGAGCTGATGAGCTTGAAAACCTTACCCGACCAACCATAAGCTCCTCACGCTAAAAATCCGCACCTTCTCCAGGCAAAACTCATATCTTCAACGGATACAGACTTGGGTATTGTTGCCTTCTTACCTGATACATAAAGCAACATTACCAGCTCAAATCTTCCCAGACACTTCTGCCTAAAGGAGGGAGTCGCGTGCTGTTTAGGTCTGCAAAAGCACTTCAGAAGAAGACGGAGATCATGTGCGGTAAACCCCTGGGACTTGATGGATGTGAGTCGGGGTTGCAATAGATCCCTGCCCATCTTTAAGATGTCAATAACATGTCAACAGTTCCCTCCGAATTACCAGGACACTGCATCACGAAATCGGAAAATCACATTGATAACCTAAGAAACGGTTGAGGTAACAGTTGAAACGTGGTTACTGAGCATAAACGAAGTCCAACATCCCGAATTTATGGCTACAGAGCATTATAAAGTGACCTAAGCCACATTATTATTTTGCGCTATCCGC
Source organism: Opisthorchis viverrini (assembly GCF_000715545.1). Lineage (NCBI taxonomy): Eukaryota > Metazoa > Platyhelminthes > Trematoda > Opisthorchiida > Opisthorchiidae > Opisthorchis > Opisthorchis viverrini. Next base: position 76,719 of record NW_008751748.1, read on the forward strand.
GATTCGAGCTAAAAATCAAGGCAGCCGCACTTCTCCACTGAGTCAAAAGCTATGGCGACCTCCACAAAAAGGCTACAAAGTAGTTCATTCTGCATAAGACATTTCTTTTAGATTCCTTTCGATATGGATTGAGGCAGCCATGTTTCGACCGCTTCAGTATCCACAGTTGTTTAAGAAGTCGGATCATCGAACTTCAGAGCCTCTGCATTTGTCTGATCTTGTAGTGTTTTGAAGAATGCCAAATGCCAAGCCACATGGTCCGCGTAATGTGCGCAGGGATAGTTTGTTTTACCGTTGATTCTGAAAAATACTTACTCCATCATTTGAGTTCAAGATCTGACCCACATAGCGGTGGGGGCAAGTCCAGTCCGAACACATTAGGAGTAAGACAAGGAAGTCTGAGTCCTAATGTAACTGCATGTAGAGGGTGCATTTGGAACAATTTCCGATTCTTGATTTCTAAGAATACATCGACCGCATCCCAGAAATCACTGTAAACCGCCGAAGTATGGTTCTTAGGGTGCACTATTCCCAATCCGTCCTTCTCCGGGGGAAGGCAGCGTTCCCGCTTTTATGTGAACCTGCTGACCATTCGTGGAAACGCCCTACTGTCCTCACACTAGTCGCATCGAACAGTACTTTATTCTCACACCTCTTAATACGATCTTTCGCAGTATATGGTCTCCGCTTTTCTGCGTCGAACCGCTCCCCATTGACCTTTCTAGGTTGATTAAACCTTGAGGAACTGAGCTCCATTCAATGTGGTCCGCAAGATCATTACGGCACTAAAACCCGATCACCATGAAAAGGCGAGTTATATAAGTCAACAGGGACTCCGCCGAAATCACTCATATACTGAAGAACATTTGTGAACAAAATACGCTAGGAGAGGTGAAGACATTCGCGCAATGCCTCTGGATTTCTCAGTTGTTTCTGATCGAGCTGACGGAGCCATTTTCTGCTGAAGTCAGGAGACCTAGGATGGTGTGAAGTCGCACCTTAAGCACGGATTTGCCATTTAGTGGCCAAAAACATTAATAGTATGTCGCCACATGTTCCAGAGCTTGCTCTTTCCCTGTTAGGAGTAGTCATGGGCAGACTGGCTGAGTGTTTCGCAAAGTGTTTGGTCCTTAGAGGCGACCAACGATTGTAGACAGGTAACAGACCGAATATTCCGAAACAGTCGAAGTGAGCTTATGTTATATGTTGTAATTGGCTACTGTGCTTATTTTGTCTGTCGAAACGGTGACTCACGAAAGCCACTCAGATAGCTATGGAAGACGGTTTTTGCGAGATATCAACTGCGGTACGTACCAGCATGCAAAACACCCTTCACAAGTAACCGTCAATGATTTTGGTCCTTCAGTTGTCGTTCTACGGTTTCTATGAACTGATTGGGGTGGTGCGAAATCATCCACCGCTAATCAACTATTGTGCTGTCAAAATACCATCGGATGATAGGAACAACAAACAACGGATGATCAAGTTCATGTTGTATTGACCAAGCCTCTGTTCGGTATGATAAGAAAACCCTTCGTGCAGTTATCACGCTTCTACACTGACCTATCTGAATGCACCTGCTGTTGGTGGTGCCTAACTTTGTAAGTGAACAAAACACTCCTTCTACTTTCCTTTCACCCCGGTGAATTCACTGTATACGGCCGTCCAAAACTAATCTCTAGAGGATTTCTGATACAAACCCCGGCATGATGAAACATTTTGAATTCCATATTCCTATTTCAGAATTGTTAATACACGGAATAAAAACGCCATGAGTATGTATAAATTTCCATTCTTTCTACGTCACCAGTACCAGCTAATGTAGCATGCGGGACAAAATTCCTGAATAAACCAATGAAACCCTCTTATGAAATATCCCCCCGGGAGACTGCTGTCGGCACCGGTGTATTACATTACCTCCATCACGCAAGTGTTTTATTCTTACTGTTAGATAATTCGTGTCTGGTGACCATGGCGATTTCTGTCTGAGTTGCGCTTGTGTTGGTACTTACAAAGAAAGTTTGGCAATTCGTGGCTGCCCAGTTCATCGATATTTCCTTTAGGAACGTATCGCGAGATAATAAAAAAAGTCACCCAGGGCTCATGTACGAATTGTGGAGGGAGGTGAACGCGAAACTATAGACTAGTACCGGATACACAACTACTAGTTGCAAACTATGGAGTGGACGATAGCACCCATCTCATTCTGATGTAGTAACTTCACCTTCATTTAAGAGGTACCTCGTTTGGAAGTCGGAAGCACGCGGCAGATATCAGGCGATTTATCTAACAGCAGTTCAGATGACGGACCAGTAAGGGATGACCGTGACGCAAAGTATACCCAGCATAAGGATGCCAATTCTGTATGTGAACTGCGGTCAGTGATCCTACACAGAAAACAACCGGTGCGATAAAATTAAGTCATTTATCCTGCGCGACTTCCAGTCACTGATTCCGTAAGGCAACTTATCACTTATTATCTGTCAAAGAAGACAGACAGATCCGGATCGCCATGAATGAAGAAACCGGTCAGGGCCAAGCTCCCAAAGCCAACGCCGGATATAGTGGCACCAGAAAAGACCGACATCTCTACCGAATTCGACAAATGAAGTACGATAGAACAAACAGCAGTAGTCCACCATAACGTTGTGTCGGCGTTTCTTCTGAACCGCGCGACACCACGCATGAAACCCATGACGAAGATACTTCTGAGAACAAAATTTTCTCAGCGACAAGAGGCCATGTTAACGACTGTTTTGGAATCAAAATTAGTAAGCGTTAAAGGCACCTAAGAAAGCCAGGTCATCTTAACAGACACTTTCTCTCCTCTCCGTAAATCACATCCCCAAGCCAAATGACTGTCTTGATTCAACGAGCGACTTCGGAAAACTCAACAACGAAATCGGGTATGGAGTGCTGGAAGAAGACAGAGCCAATACGAGGATGTGCACAATCAGTGCGCAAAATGGAGGGACCTCAGTATTAAGCATTCAAGGAGACCTACATTTGAGTCCGAGTCATTTCTGAACACTTGTTTGCAGGTTTAGTCCACCACACTCAGATTAACCGCAACATACTCGTGATTAGCACTCTGCGTAGTGAGCCTGAGAATAACGGAGAAAAGAGGGCGGTTTCCGCAGGTCACAGCGACTCTGCTTATGCTCAGATCAGTCAGAAAGCCAAAAGCCTTCCAACCGTACTGCTAAGCCCGACGAGAGCAGCATGACGGAAAGATATTTGCCTTATCACATGCGTCTTTTGGGTTCAATGGTATTTATCCTCCGGTGCTGACATAGCCACGTAGTCACCATCTTTCTAAGAAGTAAATCACCGTGTGAAAGGAAGACTACGGTCATCAATCCGATGTCGAACCGGTCACAATCATGGAAGAAATATCACCCGATGGTGACTGGACCATCTAGAAAAGAATCAAATGTTAGAAAACAGTCAGCAGGGAATTCGCCAAAACCGCCCTGCGTAATGAGTTCCTTTACTGCACGAGACCGGTGATTAGGAGCCAATATTGTCCGGCAAAAGGTCGATTTCGTATATGTCGACTTCAACAAAAGTGTCTGCCAACGGAATCTCTTGTGGTACACTTCGTTGCATCTGACTTGCCGGTCGGTCGCAGGATAGATAGAGGGTAACTTCGCAGGAGGCTGCCATCAGTGGCACCCATTTGGTTTCCCTTCAGGAACCGACAGTGTTTTTTGTGTCGATGTGCTGCGCCAAGTCCTTCGATTCTATCGCTTGGCATAAATAAAACTGTGGCGATAAATTTGCAACAACAGTGGATGAACGACATTACACATGATTGGCAGTTCTCCACCAACCAAGACAGTTGTATTTACATGCATCTTGGTACCAGGTCAGGCGCGAGCGCCCCTAACTTAAGTGAAAACCCTATTTGGGACGTCTCACCGCAAGAAAGATCCCAGAGTGGCCTTGTCCCGAACGTATCCTGAACGGCAAATTACTGGACCGTTGGGCCGAATACTTCGTGGCCACCCACCGCCACTCATTCGGAGCCTAGAGCTGAAGTGGGACCCTGGACGGTGAAACTGGAACGTCCTTCAGCCACAGATGTTTATGAGTGCATGCCTACTCTCAAGCGCCACCGAGCATCTGGACCGAATGACGTCTCACCCACATTGTTCTAAGATGTGGGTGAGGTCCTCAATTTCTTCATGTTAAGCTGGCCGTCGTATGGTGAAATCAGTGCAGTCACCTTATGCACTGCATACAAATGAATTCTAACAGCTCTCACTGTTTCTAGCTGTAACCTCTTAACCCACCTGCCACTCCACGTAATGAGCACCTCTCTGAACACCCCAGGAAAGTCCATGTCGGTCAAGCACTCTGGGCAGTGGCCAATTGCATGCCACTATCACCACTCATAACCCTGATTATGCTAATCAGACAACATCCAGTGGCATTATCGAGACGAAATGACGAGGTCTGGAGTACGTACTTCATTATGCATGCAAAAACGGCTGGGGGTGTTCAAGAATGTCCGAATCACTAGCAGCTCCTAAATATTTACCTTACATTAAGCATCATCCCAATTCCCCGGGAATTTGCAGGTTATGCCACACTGTGGAGAACTAGAAATGTGATCGAAGATCGATAACGATGACGCAAACATTCCAACAGCAAATAAACAATCCCAAAGGAGAAACCTTGATGTACGGACGATTCTCAGCGCCCTCCGAACATCGTTTCGCACTGAGCAACACTGGACCTCGAAACCTGAGTAAACAGGAAGAAATCCTCTGCATCCCATTTCGTGTGCATGTTCAGGAACGTTTTTGCTACACTTGAAACCTACTCAACAGATCCAGTGCTCTCTACGCACTTGAATGCGAGCTATAGGCGTTATCCTCAACCGGTATATGGAAACGCCCTCAAAAGAGATGGACCAAGCAAACCACAAGCTTTCAAGATAGTTTGGATGTAAAAGTGGTCGTCCCTCTTCCTCTACCATGATTACGTACGCTTCACAAGTACCTAACCTCAACACCCTGAGTGCTACAAAACTCCACACTCTCAGCAATAACATATTGAAGGGATAATAGCTCTCGGAATAGAACAAAAAACCCACCTCCTTGGTAGGTATTTCGATTTACGTAGTAGTACCGGAAACAGATATCTACCCAATATAGTGAAAGCATCACCTAAAAGCTACTTTGAAAAACAGATGGACGACCTTATTCCTGACGACTGAGATCTGGAAGGGCTGCATATGTAACCAAACAGATGCTGGCTTTGTTTGGCTGCCTCCGGGTAGGAACCTGACTCAACAGAAGGGGATAGACAGAAATCAAGACACGACCGTCTACTTTCAAAATATCACCCAAACCAAGTTACAGGCATCAGTAATTTAGGCTTGCCTATGATGAGTTCTTAAAATCACTTTTCTGGTCAGTTGGTTGATAAAATGCTGTCAGACGTAGTTAACAGACCACCATATTGTGCTCGCGAGAAATGCGATTTGTCCACTGATAACCGTCTGACCAACAGTCTAGAAATGAAACAGAACACTACCTCATTTAATATATCCGTGATAAAATGAGGTCTTAATTGAAGTTGAATTATGTGACAATGTGGGATCAAACAAATGAAGTCTGAGAGAATTTGAGCCACGGGAAATGTTACTTCGTGCTAACAACACAGAGGGCATCCTTACATATCGAGATACACTTCTGATAGTTGGTCTAAGAAGTACTGCAAGGTAAACTGTTGCTGAGCTATTACCACATCACAAGGAGTAATCTCGAGCAGTTAAATATGGGTCATAGGGAACAAATCAAGCGGAACGCCGACTTCTTTTTGATCCAGTCAAGTAAACCACGAGATGAATCAGGAGGATGCAAAGAGTAAGAGTCCCATACATCAGAGCAAGTGAAATGCCAGCATGGATCCACACGCTGTAATAGCCTAAAATACAAGGGGTGTTTAACGGCGAATGAAACCTACTGTTATCGTATTTGATATACTTATCGGGGTCTTTATTTGCTTGTTCCATAGTGAGGCTGAAAACCCCAGATGTACTTAACAAACAGAGGAAGAACTGAAATAGAGACATCGGCGACGCAAGTCTGGATGGAGCAAATCAAAATCCGTAAAACGAACGAACCGCGACCTTGAAGAGTACAGCTATGTAGTGGATCATTGGAACAGTAGTAGAGTGCTTAGAACCACTAGGGTTATGTAGGATGATAAGCCGTTGTTCTCAGCCGTTCTTCCCACAGAGTGAACCAGTTTTGGATTGGATGTTTCTGTGCTCACTCTACTTTGGGAGGTTGTCATCAGTGCAGTGAAAATCATGATTGTGCGTCTGGTTCTACTTTGACTTCTTTCCGAGAGGCAATAAGGACTTTGTGTACAGGGATTTCCTAGTACGATAGAGACGCGGGCGGAAGAATTGGTGAGATCAACTCGAATAGCTAAGTCAGAGGGCCCTTTTGTTAGTATTTTCATTTATGCTGAGCAAGTAGCGGTAAGCCACCAGCATATTGTGGTGGCCTGTATGCCAAGCAGCCTAGGTAGGTAGACTGCTTGTACTCGCCGTATGTGAATGCTTCCTGGCATCGTTTTGTGCGGGTTTGGGTACCTTCTGGCTGCGCTTGAGCATGGGTGCAAACTTAAGTAAACTAAGACTAGATGTTTGGCCATCTGTCCTTCCGGTATCCCGATAGCATGCAATGTTACCCTCTGGTGCATATTTGCTTTCATATGCCGTATGTTACTATAATGCGTTGATCAAATCCTGCCATACATCCATCACAAAGTTTCCCTCGGTATTTTCTTAGGTAGCTATGGGTCCGTAACGGAAGATCGGGGTCCGAATAGCGCAGGAAACTTCTTACTGTTGCGCCATAGAGAATTAGCAATGGATCTACCGAAAGTGCTGTAGGGCCCTACTTGCACAAACTAGTGGCCGAGAGGGTACGGAGAGCACCCTAAACCTTCACTCATCCGTCAAACCGCTAAAGCGGGGATCAGGATGAGGCGGGTAGGTCCCCACCGAAGGCAAGAAAGAATATCGGTGTCTTGGTGAACTCTTGTGTTGCATCACATGATCTAGACGGGGGGTCAGATAACACAACCTTTGTAGTACAGTCACAAATGGTCAACCTTGGTGGAATCCAAATCAAGAGCTGGGATGCGAGGGACTGGTCAGTATGTAACTTGCACTACCACGGATTCCGAGGGATACACAAAACAGGGGAAATCCGCGCATTTAATAGCCGCTGGCTATTCGCACAATGAGATTGATTTCTCGAAATCTACGGCATTTTCAGACTTGCCACTTCATAGTGCAGAATGTCCATGTATATTGTATATGCTCCTGTACTATTGAAAACCCTTTACTACGGCGATTTGCTTAAGTGAACTAAATCTCCAGACACACATACACGTAAATTTCAGGTATTTTTCCACCGGAACAGATTTCCTCAACATTCTAGAATCTAAATGGCCTTTGGATATGCAACATAACATATGGCGCATTCGTGCAAACAAATTTTGGTCGATGATTCGTTGTTGCCAGTGAATGTTCCGTATTGCACGCTAATTATTTGGTAAACATCGTGCACGTTGACTGACAAATTACAGAGTTTTTCATTATAGGTTCCGAATTATGCTAGAAAGACCTCGAGGTTCATCAATCTTATCCGACGCACACTACTAACATGCGACTAGGGGTACGCCATGCCTAACTAACTAGCCACATAGAGCCTACGTCGATAATACCAGACAGCTGAACGATCTTAACTGACGCACACCACTAACATGCGACTAGGGGTACGCCATGCCTAACTAACTAGCCACATAGAGCCTACGTCGATAATACCAGACAGCTGAACGATCTTAACTGACGCACACCACTAACATGCGACTAGGGGTACGCCATGCCTAACTAACTAGCCACATAGAGCCTACGTCGATAATACCAGACAGCTGAACGATCTTAACTGACGCACACCACTAACATGCGACTAGGGGTACGCCATGCCTAACTAACTAGCCACATAGAGCCTACGTCGATAATACCAGACAGCTGAACGATCTTAACTGACGCACACCACTAACATGCGACTAGGGGTACGCCATGCCTAACTAACTAGCCACATAGAGCCTACGTCGATAATACCAGACAGCTGAACGATCTTAACTGACGCACACCACTAACATGCGACTAGGGGTACGCCATGCCTAACTAACTAGCCACATAGAGCCTACGTCGATAATACCAGACAGCTGAACGATCTTAACTGACGCACACCACTAACATGCGACTAGGGGTACGCCATGCCTAACTAACTAGCCACATAGAGCCTACGTCGATAATACCAGACAGCTGAACGATCTTAACTGACGCACACCACTAACATGCGACTAGGGGTACGCCATGCCTAACTAACTAGCCACATAGAGCCTACGTCGATAATACCAGACAGCTGAACGATCTTAACTGACGCACACCACTAACATGCGACTAGGGGTACGCCATGCCTAACTAACTAGCCACATAGAGCCTACGTCGATAATACCAGACAGCTGAACGATCTTAACTGACGCACACCACTAACATGCGACTAGGGGTACGCCATGCCTAACTAACTAGCCACATAGAGCCTACGTCGATAATACCAGACAGC
>NW_008751748.1:86650-119901 GCF_000715545.1 Opisthorchis viverrini
ATTTAAGGTCTTCTCAAATGCCGTGAAGGATGAAAACGATAAACCCACAAATTTCCCAACGAAAGCCACTTCCGAAGCCATAGCAGACGAAGTTCAAAGGGGAATGTGCGCCAATAATTTTCAAAAGAGATCGATTAAAATAAATCGCAAAAAATGATGGCAGATGCGGGTGGTTTTCAGTCCACGCATATATGCAAAGAAGTGCAACATTTTGACGTTAAAGTTTTTATTTCGCCCGCAGGGGTTTTACAGAAAAATGCTTTGTGCCTCTAGCCGCTGGCCATTTAATACTGTTATGTGAGATGGACTAGGTTTACTTTGTCAGTATTAGATCATGTACCGAAACAAACTTGGTTTCCTGTGCCACATTTCAGGCTACCGAAAAATGACGGGGTAGGGGATATCGTCCAACATTGGAGACGATCAAATAGTCAGTTACCTGATGTTGAGGCATTTCAGCTGTCAGAATAAACAAGGAAATTGTCAGCCACATATTGAGAGAGATAGGTTTGATACAGGTGCACCGCTGACTGCATGACTGAGCCGCCTCCCTTCATGATGCATGAATACAAGTCCTGAGACCTTATCGAGGGAGGAAGCAGTTGTTAGTTCGACCGACTTTATCGGTTCATTCATCCATGCCTTCTTGCTTGGCAGTGAACTGTACGCCGAACAGCACACAGCCGGGCTAAAACAACTGCATGAGGTAGACGGACCTCTGGCATACGAAGCACAGAGGACCGATGATGCATACATCCGCCGTGTCTAGGGGTCAAGTTTCTAATCCGTAGAGCTCAATGGGTTACACAGTGCGCGGTGCACTCTCCGACCTCAGTATTTGGCGCAACAGATGGCAAAAGTCGGTAAAAGCTCCCCCAGGCTCTTCGGAAGGAACCTCTCCCCCAACCACTTCACCGGAACCCATCCAGTTGCACGGGCAATATATGTGCTACATCGGTTGACTGTTTTGCGAGCATGAAGTTTGGGTTCGATTCCATTCAGTTTCCTGGCAGACCTTACACCTCAAATTTGTGAACTAATTACCCAAACGTGCTACAAAATCATTTGGTTTGTTTAAAATGACTTGTGTTTCCAAGGGGTTTGAACTAAAGAGGGCAATATAGTCTGGATAATCAATATCTGTGAGCGAACCCAAACAACATTATAATCCTCAAGTTCCTATGGGCAGAACGATTTAGAGGAGCATGTCAGTCACAAAGATTGGAGAATAGCGTTTTTTATGCGACTAAACACCGTTTAGGAAGGTGAAAATTGCCGTATACCCACGTGCACCCGCGGGTGTTCACCGGCAATAGCTCTGTGGGACAGCCTTAGGGTGGAAAAACTCTCAATATTCAGCACTACCATAGTTTCTAACGATCTGTAGAGTCAAAAGCATCTTTCAAGCCAAGAAAAACGGTCAATAATGGACGTTTGGAAAATTAAAGGTGTTCTAGGACCTGTTACAAAGTAAGAATATAGTTAGTGTATAATTGACTGAAGTGAAACTCATTTTGACTGACGCAAGTGTTCTCCGATAATCGATCAGCCTGTACGAAATAACAATGATCTGCCTTAGATGCAATCGTCCGTTCATTTGGCCAAATCGGTTGGTTCGGGCTGAAAGCCCTGAAAGCATAGCCTTTGTCACACTCCATTTGTCCCCCAGCCAATGTTCGTCATCAACGTGACTGAGTCTCCGGTAACTTTATGGTTAGATTTGCTCGATGTTGTGGCAATGCTGAAACTGGTCGAAGTTGATGGACAGAAACGTACTGTCTTAGCATGCATAATGCATCGGAAAAGCAAATTCATGATTGACTCTGCTCAGTAGCATGATTGAGATCAAGCTACGTGCCACAGAAGGAAAGACAATTCTTAGTTGAGTCTTTCCATCGTTACCTGATGGCAACATGTTCCCACCGGCTTACGGCTGATGCTGTCCAAGTAACTCTGCGGGAGTGGTTGTGCCTCGCTCGCGTACCACTAGAACAATTAGTATTTTACACCACCAAAAATGATGACTCCATTATTCGTGTGATGAGTATCGGCTGCGAATCTGCCACTCAAATTTGATTCCTACTGACCCAACTAGTTGTGACAGTTCTCGATACAATATAGATTTTCCGACGTCGGAATTGCGATCGGACGTGTGGTGACAGGACATATAGGCACCGGTTGCTGTTTATTTTAATTAAACATATAATGGTAACATTTCACTAATCTTCTGCTGTCAGGTGGCTTCAACGCTTCAATCGCCTCTTTGATGGATCCTTAACGCGTCGGATCAACTGGACTGTTTGTAGCCCCGCTGATTGGAGTCGTTCAACAGAGCGCTTGGACCCAACATGTCGTTGCATCCACCAGTAACGCGCAGGCAAACGACGACTTCTCTTGGATTTGATCATCACCGACGAAAGACGCTTAATTGATCGGAAAATACTCAATACTCCACTGTGACATAGCGACCAGTGTGTGCTGACCTTTGATTTCATCTGCCATTCGGCTGGGAATCCCGAAACCCATACGCGATTTCGAGAATTCTGGCGTGCAGACTTCTCAGTAATGCGCATCTTCCGTGAACAAGTTAAACCGGGACCAGCTTCGGTGGGAGACTTATACAAAACAATTGTCCAAAACGTTCACGAGGTTGATGCGATGTTCGTTCCAGAAAAAATGGGCACACAGTCAGATGAGCGGAGAAGTACCTAAAAGGATTCGGCGTCTTATGGAAGAGAGGTCTCGATTTTTTTCAAATAGTTGATTACAGGAGACACGGAAGATGAGCCTGCATTCTGTAAAATGCGGAACCGCTGTAAATCATACGAAAAAAGCCACCATTCTGGACCTCGCTGGGAAAAATAGAAATGCGCTGTTCAAGTGCACCAGATATCGCCGCAGAAACAAACCATCCGCGTTCTCCTTGGAAGTCGGGAACGAAGAACCCACGAGTGACCGAAAAGTGGCCTCTGAGCTTTATAGGGAGCACTGTGCAGGTCTGTATTCAGCCCCGGCGTCCTTGTCACATCCGGTCTTGTCAAGAGTAACTACGATCAGCCTTTAACCGACTTGTTCGTTGCGGTGTAGGACATCCTTCAACTCTCGCACAAGACCAAAGCATCCTGCGCGTTGGGGTCCGATGAAATCAATCCAAGGATCCTAAAGAAAACGTCGTCTATACTAGCAAATAATTTATACCTGGTGTTTCGTCAGTCGCTTGAAAAATATCGCCTTTCTCTGCTTAGAAGGAACCGATTGCCACGCCAATCAACAAAACTGGTGGCCGACTGTCGCCTGGCAGCTGCAGGCCTTTAAGCCTTACTAGCGTGCCGTGCAAGGTGATGCAATGCATTCTGAAGCGAGCTTCCCTAGATTATCTTATTTCCAATATCTCTCTTTCCAATATATCTCCAGCTCAACACGGATTTCTCCCAAACCGTTCCTGCGCGACAAAAACGCTCGTGTTTATGGACAGCATAACCCAAACCAGGGACATGTAAATCATATCGGATGCCGTATTTTCGACTTCTCAAAAGCATCCGATAGGGTCCCACAGGTCTCGCTGCTTCACCAACTCCAGTCTTACGGAATTCAAGGGAAAATCCTACGCTGGATCAAGACTTTCCTGTCAGACAGTATAGAGAGATCGATTTTCGTGTGCTGTCAACACTGGGGACATTTTTAAGCAAAAACCCAGCTTTTCCTTCGTCGCTGCATTTGACCACATCCTCTTACCACTTGAACTGGGAGTAGAAATTTTGAAGCGCGCGCTGCTGGTGCCGCTTCGCAAGCTTCCGCAAGATAAATGCCAAGATCCGCAAGCAGTTAAACGGCCACTCGATTAATCTCTAGATCAATATTTGCAGGAAGTTGCTCGAAAGGACTTGAAATGTACATGGAACGTGAAATATGATTTTTCATGGCAGTCACGGCTCATTGTAACCATCCTACGCATGCAGGGATGGACTTCACGGAGAAATCGTTATATTCCTTTTTGATCAGCTTACCATTTAAAAGCCGTCTAAAGCAGCACATGGAAAACTTGTTTCCGTTTGTATAAATTTAAGTAAACTAGCTGTTTACGGCTTATGAATGTTAGCTTTTTTACTTTTCCTAGCGGACATCCAGGGAGGCGAAGCCACGTCAGAGAAATTTACTGCTTGCATTAAATTCGGGTCATTTTTGATAAACTGCGAACTATACGACGGGAGTTCCCCCCAACTGAGGCCAACCTGCCACAAAAAAGTTAGTGCAACGCCCCGCTAAAGTACGGAAGTGCCGCAGTGTGCTGCAAACAGCTCTAAAGATCTGCTGACTACATTGGGTGCCCAAGACAGCCACTTAAAATGTCGGCTTCTAGTGTAAGATTTGTCGGTGTCTGTACATGGGTTACTGAGAGGAACACCACTCCGTCGGTTCCCGCAAAACCATGCAAATACAGCTTCCTGTTTTTGACCCAATCCGACGGCGGTCACTTTTGCCACGTTTGTTTCGCTACATGGCGACATTTGGCATATTTAGATGTTTTCCAGGCGTCACTACCGCTGACGCCAAACACGGCACGCATTCTCTTTTGTAGACTTTTCCAGACCATCTTGCTGCATTTTGTGTGGGTTCACCCTTTTACGTCTAATTTGTCGTAAGTGGTGTGAGAACTTAGTGACCAGTCGTATTTAACTTCAAGCTTTTTGTCTCTGCATGAAGGGTTTTCATTTCCTCAAGGCGATAGCGGGTGAGCAGTACCAGAGCAAAGCGTTTGTAGTGGATGAAAACTTCGAATTTCGATAACTGTCCTTGAACAGTATGCAGTGCGTTGCTGCGTATCCACCCGCCAAGCGCTCTGTAAGCACGTACGTTCACAAATGTTTTCATTTTTGTTTTTCGATTGCTGATTCCATACAGCACATAAGCGTGAGCCAAGTTGTCTTAACTTCCACGAACTCTAGCTAGCCAAGTGCAACCATTCAGAGCAACGAAATACACGGTTCCCATAACTTGATGGTGTGGATGGCAAGGTAAAGTTATTGTAGGCCCGCAAGGACAAAACCTACCTCGAGCACTTCATTGTTTAGCGGCAGCATTTGTTATCCGGCTGTTCGACCACACGTCTTGACAATCAGCCACTTGTTTCAGAGGAAAATCACACCCAATCTAACTGGTGATCCAGAGCAATAGACGGCACCTTCTGCGGCTTCTGGTGTCTGCTGAGCGGTTCCGTTGATCACTGACGTGTTCCAGTTCGAACAATATACTGAGAATGCTGACGCGATAAAAAATTTTTCTGCTGTTAGGAGGTTTTGTGGGTGTCTACCAGTTGAGTGAGCATGTAGATCCAAAACCACTTTTACCTGCCATCACGGCTCGTATATGCACAAAACCCTTTACAAATTTGCCGGCAAAACGGCCTGCTGACCAACACATGGAAACACCTCCAAGCTTAGTCCGTAAGGTTCTTCCAGCTCCAAAAATCTCTGGAACTTCACAGAAGGGTAGAAGCAATATATTGAAGAGAAGATAGTCATACGTATCTTTTAGGTTGTAAGTTCCATCCACCTGATGGCTACAATGACGGAGTCAGTCAAACTCTGTTACTGATGCAACTTTGGTGTGGTTATTCAGTTTTCATGCTGCGATTCCCGCAGTTTAAGCCGGTTGAAAGTGCATTCCGAATGTTCTAACATTGCTGGAAGACCGACGTGTAGTTGTAGACTAATTGTGGCAAATGCTGATGGTCTTTACTTCAGCCGTAAGAGAGAACTGCTGAAACTAAAGGGGAATCCACTCATATAAGACTCCCATTTTAATACAAGTGAAGCCAGTTTAAAAGAACGTAAAGGAATACCAGTGCCCTTGACACCTCAACAGTGATTGTGATAGCTGGAGGGCCTTCCTGCGGTAACACTGCAAGAGTGGTTGAGGGTTGATGGGCGCAAAAGTAAAAACCGCATCTACGCAGAGCCTTTAAAAAGGTAACATCTCTGGACGTTCTCCTGGGATTTCTTACTCGTTTACTGAAAAATAAACAGAAATGAATAAAAACTCCAAAACGGTTCAATTAATTTCAACTCAAAATTTCTTAGGCATTCAAGCAATGCTTTAGACCAATTTTTCTGGAAACCGCCAATGGTAGTATTAACACAAGCCGTTAATGTAGCAGCTGGTTTGAGGTCCCCAGTACCCTCAGTCACACCGATGCCTCGGTGACTACCTTACATACTCGTGATAGCCGTTTTGTGCGAAGCGTACAATCCTGCACCACTAGGAAATAGTGATAATCCGCAGTCAACATCATTTCCCATAGCCATGGCATAACCTGACTCTTGTGGCTTCTCAGCCATCGATTTGCAGGCGACGCTTCTTTAGGTAGACGGCGGTCAACTACACTCTTCTGGCAAGCCCTACCTACTGCTTATTCTGTGAGTAACATTTTCCAAGCATCCGTCTACTGACCGGTTAGCCGCTACAGAGACACCGATGGGTAAAATTTTGAAGGCGTCAAGGTAGCTAAACAGTAGGGGCTAGGTCTTACCGCACACTAGGGCCACTTTTGCTTCTATTGTTCAGATACCCCCTCCAGCCTCAAGTTTAATCGTGTCTACCAACATTTGAACGTCTACATCTTGGTTTTGGACGCTGATCCCGGCTGACTGACAAATAACCACAAGGGATAAGTTACGAGGAATAGCAAGTGCACTACCGACGCCAGATCATCGCACACTAGCCACTATCCGAAGCACTTAAACGCGGAAGTCGTAAGGGAACTTATCCTCAGTACAATTTTATCCAAATTCAGAGCGGCAGGAAAATTGAACACACCCGTCTATCCATCGTCGGTGCTACTAACAGAGCAGTAGTTGTGCTTTGTGTTGCGACCATAAGATGTTTCACCGGTTTTGCTTATGAAGCGCAAGATAAAAAGTTGGGTACAGTTCTTTCAAATTCACGAAGGGAAATAATTTTCGGGGAAGAGACTGATTTATCAAGCGTTACAACACTCTTCAAATGTATTGGCACAATGCGTAGACGTAGGCGTGTCCAAACTGTCCTCGGCCACCAAAGCAGGCTGTCGAGCATATTCAAGTTTTAACGTTCAGCAGGGTCTACAGGTAGGAGTCTGGGAGTTGAGACAGAAAATCGAGCTAAGCGACGACGCATACGATTATAACGGTAAACGGTCGTTGTTTGCAGAGGATGAGGCGATATGTTCCCTTCTTATCTCGTAGTTCCCTAACGAGCTGATAGTTCTTGACCGCTATGGGCTGTCGAAAAACCGAAGTATGTCGGTGCAATCAAGGTATGGCACTGTCATACCCAGCGTGATGGTACTTCTTCTTTTCTTCTTTCTTTTCTTTTTCTTTCTTTTCTTCTTTTTTCTTCACAATCTCGACCGCAACCTCTCGCCCACTCAAGCCTGTAATTGCAACTACGAGAAAATTTTTCACCTGTCCCCAACCGCCTCTGGGACGAGTTCATTCTAACCCGATGAAACTTTCGTTCGGATTTGATCAAACGTATGCGGTGTTCTTTTGGCCCTATGCATTAGCAGTATCCCCCGATCCAACCTAACTTCCGCACCTGACTTCCCTACAACAGTGGAACTAGTGGATCCTCTTAATTTCAGACTAAACAACACTTTTGAGACGCGACTTGCTGTATGCTCCCACTTCGAATTATCCCACCTCCCTCTCCATTTTTGCTTGTTGTGACACTGGTCACTTAATCTTCCAAGGTCACTCATGGCCAGCAATAGTATACAGTTTTAGTTCGTGTCAATGGGCTTCATCCTTGAGCTGGCCGGACCTCATGCCCATTGTGCATTACAAGTTGGGAAATAAACCTGTTATTATTTCACCTGATATTGTCCACTTTTTACGACATTGTCCACTTTCCGCGCAATCCCCATTACCCGAAAACCCTCCAGTCATGCTTCATTCTGACTGTAAACGAATGGTCATGTCAGATGCTATGCCGCCCACAAGTTGGGAATAACCAATAATATTATTAGTGGGAAAGTTTCCACATCAGAAAGGTCGCAAGCTGTGTGTGACCGTTGTCTTCTAACTAGTTAATCGTACGTTAGAATAATACTGGTTAAACAGGTATGTAGTTACGTCACTGTCCCATGGTGCGCTGAGATTTCATTCGAGGTTAGAATCAACATAGCATTTTCGTGCTAAACAGTAGGGTCATAGGAAATTTCCGCGAACAAATTAGTTTGTTTAGCTACGACTCCGAAAATGATCCAAGTATCAAAATGGAAAGATTGAGTTTGAAATTATGCATGGGTTGTCCATTTTTTCGGGCATATTGGCTATCGGCGGGACAACTAGTTCCATTCGAAGCGGTGGCGCTTGGTGTTACTGAAATTTCGTTCACGTAGGCAAACGCCTATCTTCGGGGCATATATGAAACACGCATGTGTACAGCGAAATTCGTCGCATCAGAAATGCTTTTTTCGACAAAATGGATTTGCCTTTGCGCTGAGCGATCGGCCGACAACACTCTGGAAATTCGGACGCCTTCTGAACACCCCACTGGTACCTGGCGTCCCGAGGAATCTCAAGCATATTTGGGTGTTTGGGTCGATTCTTGACCAATCACAGCTCGCCGGGATGGTGGATCAGGTAGAGGCCCGTATCCTGACCAATCACTCGCTAGTTGGCTTATTGGCCGTTGCAGCGCTTCATCGGGGGTAGTAAGGCGTTCCCTACATTGGGTTCCCCCTAATGCCCGGTGAGTCGGACTTCGGTAGCGGGAAATCCCACTAAACTGAGCGCCATTATACCGCCCCGGAAACATGACACTAAGCAGTTTGCGCCACCGCCTTATTAGTGGTTATATGCTTAGATTTGAACATTTAGTGCACTGTTTCTCACCTATTTTGTGAGAAATAATTTCACAAGACCGACACTTATAGGCCAGAGTGACTGAAGTGCTGCCCAAACGGCCGACTGTCACTAGTAGGGTCGCAGATGGTCACAGGACCAGTGCCCGCCGGTATTTATGCAAATAAGGTGTCCACAAACGCGAACCTATATAGCTTACCCCATGCCAACGTTCTGTCAAGTCATACGTTGTCCATCTCGCGCTTTCGGAAGGATGCACAGGGAACAAAACCCCCCTCGGTATACAGTGTTTCGGTATGCGCAGAACACGGCCGAGCCATTGTGTGATGATGCTGGATGATGCGATCTAAATACCTGCTGCACCCGTTTTTTTATTATCTCGCTGGCGCCATCCGACAAAAGCAACGCTTCTGAGACGCCGGTGGTAAAGATACTTTAAGACGCTTCACGTCATCTGTCCTTAGAGGCCATGTTTCGCGACCGTACAATAACCCTTACTTTAGCCTGGTACACGCGACTCTTGAGACCTTGTTTGACGCCACAAGTGACCCAAGTTAGCAAACTTGATTCCGGAATTTTATATTCGTGCACTGACCTTATCAGGTGCTTCCGTCAGAGCTAATACAGATACCTAAGTGTGTAAAATTCTCTACAACCCAGCAATTCTCCTTGAATTGTAAGGGTAATATTCAAAGACCTCATGTTGTTGTTGCACTTTGAAGGTAGTATGCGCATGGAGAAAAATGGTATAATAATGGTCAGTTTATTAATCAGAGCTGATGGGTGATGGACTTCTCGCGGCGTGCCTTTTGCCAACAGGAGTTTGCGTTGAACACGGCTTCCGAAGCGCATGTTTCAATCGCCTGAACATAGTGAATTTTGCTTGCTACTCTCCTTTACTTCTTCGGGTGGCATGGCAGCTAGGCACCGGAAGGGTGCTACAGCTGAACGCTTTCTTCTCACTTCACCACGAGCACATTTGTGCCAGCTAACAGCAATATTCCGAGACCGATGACTGAAAATTTCAGTCCGTTTGAGATCCTCGGATCAGAGGGGACTAGTTTCACAACGATGTAGTTTGACTGCTCTTACGATTGTCCTGAACACATGACCGTTCATTTCATCTCTCCATTACAAAGCCTTATTCGAGCGAATTGATGTGGTTGGACGGTGGTGAGGCACGTATGTCTTCTTGTCTTGTCGTCAATAATGATGGTAATTCTTTAGCTTCGGTTTAATTCAGTTGTGATGCTGCAAGTGATGAAAGTTGGAGACTATTGATCGTAATGCGTGAGTGGATTTTTGTAATGGTACAGTCACGCAACCCATCCAAACGAGTAGCTTTTGGGGCTGCTTGATTCCATGGGATGTTTACGTCCTCCCCTTCCACTTACCTTGCGGTTACCAGGCGCAGTGTCAAGTTTGACGGATCGGCCGTTTCTTAAGCCCACTGTTCTGGAGCCGAAACTGGAAGTGTAGGAAGACAATCGTGGCCGTAACTCATCACTTGGATATTCGTATACCTTCCGCTATCATTCGGAGCCGTATAAATCGGCTCAAGACCTTCGACAGAAGTATGGACGTCTTCGATGAAAGACAGTGGAATTGCAGAAGGTAAAGTGAATACAGTATTCCGTCCACTGGAGATGCTACTAGACAAAGGCCACCCTTAAACTTGGAAAGGTCATGAGAACTATTTTGGAAGACCGGCCGTGAAACAGCCCGCAAACGTTTTATAGTCTTTGACGCTTTTCCCTTAAGTCGCACTGTCCACATCACGGTATATTCCATTCCGAAGATGGTGGCACTAATACCAGTAGCACATGGCCTTGCCATCGGATCTGATAGTCTTAGATGCTTCTTGTGACTAACTTGCCTATTGCACAACCAAACACCTGTTTCCCAACTGTCTTTGAATTCTTTCAAGCCGTTCAATGTCAGTTGCTCTTCTAAGGTGACTGTGGTTAACGTCCTAAAGATTTAGATCACCCACTGGTAGGGACGAAGCCTCACGACCTTACAACACATTCCCTACTGTAGCCTGATTTGCGCGGACCTTTAGACCCTTTGGCCGTTAGCCAACCTATGACGCCGATGTGACATCAGTTTGTCTGAGAAGAGCTGAGTTTATACTGGCAGTACGATCCATACTACTTTATGGATCAGAGACGTGGTCCTCACGCGCATCAGACATACGAAATGTGACAGGGTTTGACCATCGGTGTCTCCGAATCATTGGTCGGGTCTGGTGAGAACATCGGATCAGCAATGTTGAGGTACGCCAGATGATCCTAGGAAGAAAGAAGTTTTCCACAATAGCTTATTTACTCCGCATGCCAGAAGATCGTTTGCCTCACAGTGCTCTTTTTTCCCAGCCCTGTGCTGAGTGAGAGCGACCGAGAGGTTAACAGTGTTTGACTCGGAAACGAAGTGTGAAAACACTAATTAGTAAACTAAGTCGGGTGGGCAACTGCCCCCTCCCTGGATGCGAACCCCGGGACTCAAATCATCAATGTTTACTTACACTGGCAGAAATGGCCCAGTCGCTCAGTCGGTGGCGCTCATGCATCAAAGCTATCGCATTCAGTGCCTAGATACCCATTTCCCGAATTGACTGAACATACAATTGCTTGGCTGTGCAACCCACACTCCCACTTTCCCGTGATCGAGACCGTAGCAAATGGAACCATTGTGTCTATGGTGCATTGTTTAAAGTTGATGGATTGACTCATTAGGCCCAACGACAGCGTTCTTTTAGCGTCACAAGTCTCGCGAATTGGCGAAACGGTTGGGGCATTTTAGATTTGTGCAGTGTTTTCAGCAGACATCCTTTTTTAGAACGAAGGTAACCACTGATAAATATTGATCTTTCACAGTGTCCGATATTTCTCCGTGAATCGTAAGTGACATGTCTCCTACTGACAAGAGACGACCTTGTCTCAATGTAGAGTTATGTTTACTTATATACTGGATGTTTTCTCCCCGACACCCTCAGTTTCCCAAACCAAGTTGATTAGCCGATAGATGTCTGGCGAGCACAGTCTCCTGGTCTTCAAGGTTGAGGACTGGGACATGCAAGTCGACTTGTTTCTGAAAAGACTAGTACTATGCTAGCACCACTTGCTGCTTGCGGTCGGGCTTTTGAGCCGAAGGCTCTGATTGAGGATCTTAAAACGAGCGACCGTTATTTGATGAACCACGTCACTGGTAACTAATGGCGATGTGAGCAGTTTGGGTCAGTGGCTGGCACGCGGCCAGACGCCTTCGGTTGTTTTGGAAGTTAGTAGTGCATGAGAACGATCTGCAATCATCACATAGCTGAAGCAATCGTTTTCCGCTATCTATACATACCGAGTTCAGTTCAAGTTGACCACCTTGGTCTCAGATGTGCTCAGTCTGCCCACTTGTCCACTACAGTAACCACAACGATATCCGAGCATTTAGCTCGTCGCAACATGGCATTCAGGGCATCATAAAACTTGTCTTTGATTGTGTCAGGGCTACAGTTTATCGGAGTTTAAACAGGATCAACTTCCTCTTTTGGGGGAATCACTCACGGACGTTGTGGAACGAACCGCACAGAGGCGACCATCAACGGGTAGGTTTTGGGTTATTTGAAGGTAATCCATGACGGCCAAGAGGCATATTCCTGAATTTTAGGGGACGTGTGTATCAGACTCTAGTCTGGCAGTTTTATAGTACGACTGAGACTTGGCTTCTCCTAGCAGTGGAACTGAGACGTCTTCAGGTCTTCAACAAGCATTGTTTGAGAACCATAGCTCATAGACTGGTGCTGAGTAATTAGTAACGGGGGAATTCAAAAACAAGTGTTCGGTTGTGCAACGGGGACCTCATTCAAAGAATATCCCCAATATTGAAAGTTGTGGTGGTTAGGCCATGTATTGTGTATGGTGAATCACCGTTTGACAGGACTGTTTTCCGTCCCCAATATGGAGTGACGCAAACAGAGAGGTGATAGTCTTCTGACCTGGCAGGCGGCTATGAAAGATTGGACGAAAAGTCTGGGTACCATCGGTGCGACCCGCCTTCTAGGACAGAACCCGCGTGAACCCCCTGTACATGGCTGGAGATACTACAAGACATGGCTACTAATCGATCGTTCAGTTGTAACACCCTGTCGGAGCCTAACTGCCATGCCACAAGAAAGAAGCACGAGGGTTGGGCTGCTGTCAGACTGCCCAAACCTAGAGGGGAAGTCGAGAGGCAGAGGTCGGTTTCGAATCATAGACCTTCCGATCAGCGCTCTTACCACTGAGCCATCTCGCCTACTAATCGATATCGGTGTCTAGCTGGGTGTTTGGGGTTGTAAGCACGTTGAAATCATTGTTATGGTTGTACAACAGCGAAACACCAGTGTTGAACACAAATGTGCTGTTGCTGATGACAACACGGTATCATCCCCATAACCTTCGTTGATAGCAGCACACCGGTAATGCACACTGCCACTTAGATGACAACTCTGAGGGAACAAAGTCAGTGAAAAGTGAAATGTAAGGGTAAGGCTGAGGACTGGGTGTGAAGAAGTCCAATGTCACTCATATCTTTGTACAGCATTGTAATCATCGGCCACGGTACGAAAGGGGTTCTAGATACTGGTGTTTCGCTGCTGTACAGCAATAATTTGAGAGCCCTATATTGTGAAGAAAATAATAAGAGTGAAGGAAGAATGCACCTCATGCTAGCTCGAGATAGCTCAGTGGTTAAGGTACCGACTGGCGGACCGGAAGGTCTGTGGCTCAAAAACAACTTCCGTTTGTCGACTTTTCCTGTCTAGGCTTGGACAAGTTTGGACAACCAGTATCTCAGCCCTTGTGTTCCCTTTCCTTGGCGCGGTGGCTAGGTCCCGAAGGGATTCTGCAGCTGAACGGTTGTTTGATTGTTCTACCGCAATCATTCTCAGGCGTCTGTTTCTCCAAACACCCATTCGGACACTGGATACAAACTGACACTGATTAGCAGTTATATCTTGCGTAGTGTGATCAGGCTGACACCATCCTTGAAGCCAAGTCGTACAGACAGTGCCCAGACTTTTCTTCATCCCTATGTCTCTTCAAGCCAAAGAGTGGCCACCTGCTTGATCTAAGTTGGACACGGAAAACAGCATTCTTCGGCAAACGGCAGTTCAGCAGGTGCAGTAGATGGCCAAGCTANAGTATTGTTCGGCAAACGGCAGTTCAGCAGGTGCAGTAGATGGCCAAGCTATCACAGTTTCTGATGTTGGATACATTTTTCGATGAAGTTCTTTTTAGTGCCAGAAGTCTTCAGGCAGCTGGCGACACAGTGTGACCCGGTATACAGAGTTTGGGGTGGCCGAATAATATGATCTCTTTTCGCAAATACGTGAGTCGTGGTTATGTAAGTTTTCAGGTATGTACGGAGGTTTCTTTCATTCCCCATTTTGCGCACTTAGGTTGCTACGTGCTCAGCTCGGTTACCACAAGCAAAACACAAGGGCGGCCCAGAAGCTTCTGTCTCATCTGGTAGACGAAGGCAGCACTACAACCATGGGAAATAGTTTTGACAGATCATTGTAGGTTTTTGGACGTCCAGTAGGGTTAACTTCCGGTGACGAATGTCTACCCTGTAGCGCGTTAAATTGACGGTGAAAGTGTCTAATTGATATATGGGCCTCCAGGTGAGAATGTGATTCTGCACATCTAAGACATGTCGGCCGTAAGTTGAATAGTGTAACCTAAGTTTTTTTTCTCGTGGACAATATCCTATGCGGAGCTAGTGGAATAAAGAATAGACTTACGTTAGTCTTTCTTCCAATGTGTCAGAAATACTGCATGGTGGAGCAGATAGCCAACATGACCACCAAGGCTGCTCTAGCTTGTATCAAGGGGTTGATAAAGTTTGGAGAGGAATGCGGTGGCCTTGATTCTGGCCAAACGATTTCTTCAGGTGTGTGCTGATTACAGGCTGTTTTCGTTTGATATTAATTTCTGAAAAACCGAAGTCTCGTGGCCACATATTTGCCTCCAACGTCGTGCCCGCTACGAACTCCAATTGATCACATTGCAGTCAGTCACCGATGGTGCGGATATATAACTGACTACCGCCCGTTTTAGAACACATTTGTGGATCCTGACCACGCACTCATTTGTTTGCTTTCCAGGGTCACGTGTGATGCGGATAAATCGGGTCTGACAAATCCGAATTCAGCAAAATCATCTGGAGTCTCTTGCAACTGCTCCACCATCAGGTATGAGTTCACAGCGGGACGAGATCCTCACCTCTGCACAATGCGGGGAGTGTTGTCTGTGGTACAGCGCTGCCCGGCCCACTCAAGCACTGAATATGAGACCAAACAGTCGCACTTCCCAATTCTTGGGAACGTATCCTGACAGGCAAATTACCAGACGTCAAGTGGAAGTGAGTGTGTGAGACGATCGTGAAGTCCGGTGGATACGGAAGACTAAGAAAACGAAAGAGGCCCAAAAAGTCTGGAATGCCCAAAGAATAGTTCAGTTGATCCATGCGGCCAGTCGCCGAAAACCACATCCGAGCGAAAACACCAAGGATCAAAGAGGCGTGACCATTTTGAATAAAGAACGCCTCGACCGTTAGGCCAAATACTTCGAACAGCAGTTATTGTGGCCACCCGTCGCCACTCATTTGGAGCCTACAGCTGAAGTAGAACCCTGGACGGTGAAACTGGACCGCCCTACAGCCCCAGATGTTTATGAAAGCATACCTACTTTCAAGCACCACCGAGCATCTGGTCCGAATGACCTCTCATCCACATTGTTCAAAGATGTGGGTAAAGTCCTCAGTCTGCGTTTGTGTGATCTTTGCCTGCATTTGGGAATAGACGACCGTCCCAGACTATTGGGGGGAGTCGGTAACGAAACGCTTATCGATCTGGAATTCGCAGACGACATCATTCTCATCTTCGAAGAGAAGAAGTCGCCGGTGTTTTCAGATGAACTGACTAAAGTCATCCTGCCTTTTGGTATGCACCCAGAAAGAGTAAGATTATGCTCCTGAAACTGCAGTCACTAAACGCATCGGGGAGGGACACTCGAAATTGTGGAGCGTTTCACATATCTTGAAGGTTGTATTGGTTCTGATTGTAGTGTGATGGACGAGGTCAATGCACGAGTCCCATTCGGTAATCTGAGACACATGTTGTCAAAGCGGTGTATCCCTGAATCTCAAGGGAAATATGCATCAGGATACATTACGGGTGCACTTTTTTGTTCAAGGGACGTGCGTACCAAGATACAGTGCAGGATGTTTTGTTGTGTGGCTGTGAGACTTGGCCTGTTCAAGCAGCGGGCCTCTTCAGTGTTCGACAGTGGTTGTCTCAGGAACAAAAGTCGTGTGGGTTAGTGTCCTATAATCCTTAACGAAGCACGAAGCGTGAAGCGAGTTTTCGGTTGTGCAACAGGAATTCCCATTAAAGCTTCCAGCACCCTAAGCTGCTTTGGGTGGGCCGTGTATTCCGTATTCCGAACCATTGTGTGCCGAAGAGAGTGCTGTTTTCCTTGGCCAACTCAGAGGAGGAAAGCAGAGAATTAGCCATCCTTTGACCTGGCAGAAAGATATGAAAGAGGTTACGGAACATTTGGGTGCTGTCGGTGCTCATTGCCTACCAGGACGGGGACCGCGTGATCCCCACCGCACCTGATTGGAGACACTGCAAGATATGGCTGACGATTGATGTCAGTGGCGGTCTATCCAGATTGCCTGAACGACTGTCTGGAGGTGTAGTTACATCGGAGTTATTGTAATAAGGTAGGCCTTAAGTCCCTTTCCTGTCCAACAATAGGGTTTTCAAATAAATCATGGCTGTGCAGCAGCGAAGCATCACTGTTGAACACGCTGCCGATGATGTCTGTGCGAAAGCCTTGGACGTGAATAATTGAAATCGGCGGGCGAGCATACACAAGCTTGTTGCAGGCCTTCGGTCTGCCACAGCACAGCCTGAAAGTAAAAACTCTCGTGAACTCTCTGGGTGGGGTGCCTCAATTGGATTGTATTTATTCGAGGCAAATGGCTAGAAAACATTATCGAAAGTAAATTCTATCAATAAGGAGCGGGTGTCTCGGGTGCATGATGGTACGGTATTTTGTGCAGAAGGTAGGTGGAGGAAACAATGTTGGAGCCTTTCAAGGTTGTTTTTTACTCAAATTTTACTCAGTCATTCAGTCTAGTAATAGACGACAACAGTTGTAAGAGATCTTATAAGGGTAGTTCAGCGGCTTAATTTTGAAGACAGATGGACATAGGAATAGCTAAATGATGCCACTCTTCAGTTTGTGGACAACTCTCAAACCGCTTCTCTGATGCTCCCAATTTCAATCCACTCTGATCATTATTAACGCCAATGGTCCCTGAAAATTCACTGAGTCTTTCGTTGATCCAGTTATCTATGAGGGAGGTGTATGGTAAGGTAGAGACGGTTAATAGGCACCCCCAAAATCACACTGACGAAATATCAGCCCTTCAGGATTGCATGGTAGCATGGTTCAGCTCTTAAGTATACCTAGTTTGTAATGCCGCTCATCGCATTGACCTTCAACCGCATCACTCTATTGCTTGTTAAGACCTCGGCGTTGTTTCGCAAATTAACACATTCGTTTATCCTTTATTTCAGCTGTTTTTGCACATGATCTGAATTATCGAACATCTCAGTGGAACCTATCACTTGCTTAGTTTGTCCGGAATTGATGTGACCATACGGTCGCTATGTTATCCAGTCCACAGCGGGCATTTCCACCTCAAGGGACCTATTCTACGGTTAAGGACACTGATACTTTGAACGCAGTTGGCGCCGAATCGGAGCAATGTGTCAATGGCAACTGGGAGCTACCTCTGGAAGAATGTTGGTTGTACAAAATATCGAAGAGTAAATCATCAGGTCCACCGATTATCCCTGTTTCCAAGTGGTTACGTGATGTTTTTGATCAACCCGATTCTCCCTTCAGCCAATCCAGACGAAACCTACTAACCAGACTCGAAGTAATTCTGGCTGCCGGAGGTCCCACTGCTGCTTATCGCTTTGGCGGAAGCGTTCCTTCTCTGAACCTCAACTACTCACAACCAACCAGCGCTTTTGATCAGCAAAGTGCCATCAATGGTAGCTCGGGGATTCATACAGGATATAATGCTTTTCATCAGCACGTGGGTGGGATTCCCTCTACCGGCTCTTCTGAAAGTTTGTCAACGGGGGCACATGGCCAAATTGAATATGCACCCGTGTTGGCTGGTACACATGCGAATGCACTCACTTTCAATCGTATTCGACGCCCTAAATACAGCTTACCTCCACAACGCAGTGGATCACAGCGACTGGTGGCCACTCCTTCTAGTTCAACATCCCACCTATCACAGTCACTGGGTGGCGGGCAGATCAATCGTGTTTGGTCCGGTTCGACAGGGAAAATTGGTTCTTGTGATGCTCTGGAAACAATAAAAACAGATGTGCAAGAAATCGCTCGCATACAGGAGGACAATTTAAAGGCAGAGGTTGCAGCATTAGCTGCTGCGGCTGCTGGTCGTCATGGTAGCCAACATTCCCTTGGGTCCTATGGTCGTCGTAGCATAGACGGCAGCCTAACCCAGTTAACCAGTGCACCTGGCAGCCCTAGTGCAAGCACGACACAGCTAACTACCGTAATTCAAATGAAAAAGGACTCCAGCTTTGACGAGATGACTGCAGTTAATCATACTCCACCAGGCGCTTACCAGACAGCCGGGAGCTCCGGCATATTTCTTCCAAACGGGTCGGCTTCTACTCTTCAAAGTCAAGTGAACGGCCCTGGTCCTTCACAGGCTTTTAACCCTCAAAATTCGCTGGACTTTAGTGACAATCATCCATACGGTCCGCCCCCCTCTCGGTTTGCTTCTCATCCCAATGGGGTAAGAACCCCCTATTCTATCCTGCCACAAAGACCCTCACTGCCACCTCCTTACGAAGCGTCAGCGGTAGGCGGCTCTTTGACTGCCCCCACAGTCCACTCTCAATCTGGCATTCCTAACACTATGCCGGCCGAGCCAAGGACTCATTTTGGTTTCCGCCCCTCTCGTAAAGTTTCCACGCCGTCTTTTCCCAACAGACCACCACTACCAGCGGAACTTAGACGGGTTTCTGCCACTAATTTGAACCCGACCAACGGTTAGTTTACTCCTGGCGCTGTCATCAACCTCACGTGTTTCATTACCTAAACTCGGAGTATTTCGACAATCTCTCTCTCTGGACACTCATTCGATCCAGCTCTAGTCCCACTGATTTTGAACTTTCAGTTATTTTTGGTTTCCGTCGTCTATCACCCTACTCGTTCTTATTGTGATCGACCCTCGCCCTTAGCTGGCTTCATCATTTGCCAAGCTGTTATTCATCCCATATTGTGTTCCGCGCATTTCGACATTTTATCTGACATTTTGTCTATTTGCTTGATCTTTGTTAACGGATTCAAAGCGTTTCCTCAATAATTGCCTTCTAAGGTATTCTGCATCCCCATAGCCGACGCTGGTATCTTTCCATTGCCTCGTGCCTGTTTGCCATCGCCTACCAGTCCCTGAAAAAATGCCTCATCATGATTGACTTATCAATCAGACACTAGTTATCTTGCTACTCATTCTGTAAATTTCCTTTTCTCCTTTGAACACCATATCGAATGTTGGAATCATGTCTGCAAACGATATAAAACAACGCAAGACAATTGCATTTCGCTTCCCTTGCTTTCTCCTTCCAAATGACGTTTTTTTTAATTTCAAGTGGTTGTTCCTTAGATACGCTAGTGTAGGGTGGAAGTGATGGGGGTGTGGGTTTAGACTATGTGATCATTTCGCTTCCTTGCTTTCTCCTCCAAAATGACTTTTTTTAATTTCAAGTGGTTGTTCCTTAGATACGCTAGTGTAGGGTGGAAGTGATGGGGGTGTGGGTTTAGACTATGTGATCAATACCGCCTACTTCATGGCGACTGTCTGGCTCCCTACATGTGTTGTCACCATTACTGTGGTCGTCACCTAAAACATGATTTGCTACGATTAAACTTCGTGTTGACTGTTCGAGACCTCCGATAGTTTATGATCGTCGATTGATAGAAATATTTACGCCATTTGGGCGCTTTAGTCTGTAACACACGTGAAGCTGGCTCTATGTATCACAGGATTGAACCGTAGTGGAGTAAGCGATATTGGTTGGAAGATTACGTATCCGCATGAACCCCGTTCGGGATACTCACAATCGCCTAAGACCTTTTTACAACGGCGCTTTTGATGGCTTAGTGGTCAGCGTGTTTGATGTTTGATCTGACATACTCAACTAAGCCTTCTTTTGACTATGGTCCTCCATAAGAAATTCACATAAGCTGTTTATCCGCTATTTCACATCATACATCGATATGATGGGTGACTCCGTTTTACGGTACATCTGTCTAGTTGCTCGTTATAATAGTACCTGGGGTGGAATATTTAGAGATTAGGCCAAACAACGAGAAGGCACACATCAACCGGACCGATGTGACGACCGCTTTAGTGTGCTCTACAGGCAGTAATTCAAAAACATGTCCAGTGATTTAATCGTGCAAACTACGGTTAGGTGTTCGTTCGTTGTACGAACGTTTAGTCGGTCTTCCAGTACTTGCATGTAGTAAGCAGGGTATGTGCACTTTTTCGCCAATAGTGTGTTTAGTGTGAAATGCATTGATGGGATACGCCGTCTCTATGTCTATGTGCACGCTTTGCTACCTGTGTTTAGTAGGACCCTGAGAATATTAACTGACTAGTACGCATCGGTTTAAAAGAATTTAGGTCGCAGCAACCCATAATTGTACTGGAGCAGTGAAATTCAGTGCCTAACTTGGTTGGCTTCGATGCCTGGTGTTTAATCTTCCTCCAGCTGGTATATACCGGTTTTCATTTTCTCGTTCATGTTCTCGTATTCCGTAAGGCTTTCGTGAACAATCTGGACTTTGCAGGTTTTCCTCTCGGACTAACAATCTTTTTGTCCGGATTTGAGGTCAACAGTGAAAAACGTCGCTCTATCACTGGTTTAGCACTTGTGTTCGATAGGCCGATGGTTTAGGCTGCGCTGAAGAATAGCAATACGGATGGAAATTAGTGCAGCTGGAAGGTAAGACATAGCAACGCACGGTAAATAGCTCCCTAAATTTGAAGCCCAATTACCCAAAATAAACGAGGGCACGAGTAGTGGTGCCACGTTCCTACGGCGAGAAAGCTTGTAAGTTGGATTGAATAAAGGTAGGATACGTCAAGTTAATTAGCCACATCCCAAGACATTATGATAAGGACAAACTGAAGACTTATCTAGGCTAGGATATCCCGAAGAAAAGTCAATATTGTCGTTCCCATTTTGAATTGAGCGACGAGACAGCCTCTGAGCCCTCACACACATTGCGGATTGGATCACATAAGTGCACCTGATGGCCGGTGTTTCTAAATGAGTTTGCTTTATCACATGGTTGGGAAATAAACCTAATTTCACTCGGGGTTATTCGCTGTCGTCCGTAAACTGGAATTACGCATTTGCATGGCTTTCCAATCAAACCCTATGAGAATACTTTATTCACGTGACCTACCCACAACTTAACTATTGAAATCTGATCGATTTTTCCCTGCCAATCTTTGAGAATGCTGTTGGGTTGAGCGTTTTTATGATATCCCACCCAACCCAATCTTGTTGGGTTGAGCGTTTTTATGATATCCCAATTCAGTAATATAAATCTGATCGGATTCGGAAAAGATGAGGATTCGTAGGTGAAGGGACCTATATCTCAGTGGATCATGGTCCATCGAACGGCTGATTTGTCGGAGTCCTTCTAGCGACGATTCTGGATACGACTTTCCACTGCATTCGCAAGTGTTAGGTTCCTCCCCGCACAACGCAACGACCTCAAATACGACAGAATCCACTTGGGTTTTTAGAAGTCCCGATACAAGGTGTTTGTACTGAGTGGGCTAAGCTGGCGAAGAATATTCATCTCGACTGCCATCTGGTAGAACTGATCTAACACTGATGACACCATGGATCGTCTTCTAAGGCTCTTTGCGCCAACTCCCTTCTGAATCTGTCAACCTATTTGTGAGAACGGACATGGGTATGAATCTATTAGGGTAGGTTCGATATAAACGACGAAGATCCTCGGTTTCAAAGTGTCTGCTAGTTTCTGCATTTTGTCAAATCTAGTGCCGTTGAAAATGATAACGGTGTTGCCGTACAGTTTCATGTTTACTTTCCTTGATCTATTGTTTGTTGCTTGTAATATTGCTGATATTGATGAGTCCATAGAATGAACCTGCAGTTACACTGGGAACAAAAATGTGCGTAGGAAGTGTAGACAAACCGGCATCATGTTGTAGCAAATTTGAATGAAGAAACTCTGGAAACCGTAGATCCTCAGTGTCCAACTGAGCCGCAGTGGATATTGGGTTGATTTCATGTGGGCCTTGCCTAACCTTGCTTAGTAAACCAACAATAGCTTGCCTTCTGTTTGACTCGTACAATGTATTTGAAGTTGGGATAGCTCAGAAATCCGAAGTAAGTGGAACACGGTATTCACCGAGTATCCAGAAGCTAGTAGGCTCGATTCCTGTTGCTGGTGTTAGTTATCTTTACTTAGGATAACCCTTTGAAACGAATTCAGATTCGACTAACCGTAATTTAATGGTTTGTAAATTCAGGTTTGTTTCAGTTAATTGTTGACAAGGCTTAGGGTTCCTGGCCAAATTGAGCTCTACGTGGTGTGTAATATGAAAAATCAAAACACAGCGAAGCAGAGTATGAAAAAGGTCACCCAGGGCAACCAAAATATCGGATTATAGCATCTTATTCCATTAGGATGTGTTTTGACTCTAAACTTCAATATAGTCCAGTTAGCCTTGTAGGTGATTATGTTTTCCCAAAGATATTAAATCATGGGAGAGGGTCGATATATCCAAGGGGTGGATAGGCACAATAAATCGTAGCTGACGGGTAACTCTTGTGACTTCGACCGGGACATTCCGTACAGGAATATATCTTGGATGTTGGTGTACTGAGAATTACTAATACTGACACCATATGTTTCCGGTGTCGAAACTACTCGTGCGCTTGTTTAACTTTCGTCACTGCCTTTCATTATGCAATGCTACGATTCAGCTTGTGTGGGCCTATTATTGTTGTTTTCAGATGTCACTTGCTCTTTTTCAGCTGATTCAATGTCAGACATCGACGTCCAGCAGTTCATTGATACTTGCCGTTCACTTTTTGGACCGGCTTTAGAAGGATCCACACCGCAAGAGCCAGTCAATTATATTCGGGATCAACTAGATGTGGATCGCATCAGGGAAGATTTGGCACGACTAAAACGCGAAGTTGGAGTGCTTGAGGCCAATTGCGAACACGCACGCCAGGCGCTAATAGATGCTGGGATCCCGCTTCCAGGTAGTTGATTTGGCATGAATCGTTTGTAGATTACTTGTGTATTTCTTACCCTTTTGTAGCCAATCCATGAGATGTGCAGTAAGGGCACAGCTCCCTAGAGGAGATTTGTACCCTGCACTGACATTCTCCGCCTTATCATAATTGGAACATGTCTAAGCTTAACAAATGCACCACTCCGTTCTATCAGGCCAAGCACTTAACAGAAGCTGTATTGTATTTATCGTTCAGCCGTAGCACTCTTTCGGTGCCAAGCTGCCATGCCACCCGAAGGGAGCACGAGGACTGAGATACTGCTAGGTTGCTCAAGCGTAGACAAGAGCACTCGAGGTGCTGAGGCTGAGTTCGAATCGTGGACCTTCCGGTCAGTAAGTTCGCGTTTCAGCCACTGAGATATCTCGAACAGCCAACCGAGATGGTGAATAGTCATTGGTATCTATCGCACTAAACCATCAGAACACTCGCGTGATTTGAAGGGCCAAGGCATTCGGTCACTAGGGAGTCCCTTTTCTTGTTTTTTCTTCACTTTTGTTGGGGGTTTCCGGTGTGGTCGTTAACACAGGACTGCCGCATCAGACGCCTGTGTTCGAAAGTCGTGTGCGAAAGTCGTGCTTCCTACCTGGAATGGCTCATCTCACCGTCGATATCCTGATCGTGTGAAGTGAGGTAGCTTGTTGATTGGGTTTATCAAACTGGTTGATGAGTAATCAGAACGACTAACCCCCCCCCCACGCACACACTATTTACAAAGCACAGTGCCACCATATCCAATGTAGACGTAATTAGAGAGAATGTGGTACTACAGAAAATAGCCTGTTTCAAACTGAACGCGGAGGTGGGTCTGGTGTTCATTAGCGAAAAACGATCGCTATGGTTAGCTGTTTTCTGGGTCACAATATTCTCTATATCGGTATCCTAATTAAGCTGATGCATTGGTCTACGGGATGTGGTAGTAGTCAACCCAACGAATTCAGTGGACAGGCAGTGCGGCTAATTTATCTATCTGTTCTGTTCTACTCTGTTTCCACCAGACCCAAGCGGCACTACAGATGACAAAAATAAGAGCGAGTCAAGTTCATGAGAAGTGGGACCACTCCGTATTCAATCCTCCTTGTGGACATGATGCAGCACCTTCATTTTTCCAGCTGCCCTCTGTGATATAACCCTTACTAGCGGTATCTGGTCTTGTTCCATTTTTTGCGTTTGCGATGCATCTGCGGGTTTCATAATGTGCGTGTGTACTTAGCCTAAATCCTCGTTGGTGAAGGATGCAGGTACCGGTTTTACTCATCTTAGTCGCTTGAAAGGCTTACAGCTGGGTTGGATGCATTGACTGAAGTATCGTTTCGATTCATGCTATCGCCCCACAAAATGATATTGAAACCAGTTTGGTTCAGTTTGACAACCAGAACGCGTACGATTTTTTCTGGTCCTAGCAGCTTATTTCAATAGGCAGTGTAAAACAGAAAGGATACAGAAAGACATTTAAAAGCAAAGCAAAAATGAAGACCAGCAAGTTAGTGATTAGGAACAAGTAGCGCCACACTGGTGGATAAGTCGAGCCATCAATAGGGTGGATGTTCGGTGTCCCAAACTCACAGACGACCTGCACCATTGCCTTCAAGACTCTGCTATGTTTTTCATACTCCGTCTGCAGGTCATGCGTCGTCCACCTTACAACATCTAGTCGGAACCTGCCTCAACAAACCGACGGGCCAACCTCAGAAGTGTCTAAGTTAGAGGAAAGCAGGACGCCAAACCGCCCCGTAATGTGATTACTTAAAATGACGGCCTGTTGCCTTTTTACCTATCTGTTCACCGTTANTATATATATATATATATATATATATACTGCACAAATCCCTGTAATCATTAGCACTAGGGTACCCGGGAATTTGACAGAGCGGAGTGGTTCCAATAGCGTTGTACGCACTAAATACTGTGTACCAGTTACATTCCATTTGCTGATAAACTGAAGAACTCTGTGCCGTTTGGAACCAGTGCCGCATACTTGCTTCCTGAGCTGGTTTCTACAGTTTGTTGTGCTTTACTTATGACTACAGAAGATTCGTGCGGTGCTTTTGAGTTAACAATGCTTATTCGGTTCATAGGAAACCACTGGGCATCATACCCGAATCACTGAACTTCTGTGACTTGAATGCAAGTAAGCAGCTACGTCGGTTTGCTGCTTTGTAGGCTGCCCAGTTTTTGATCGATTACGGGCTGGTTTGCGCACAAACTGGGCGCTACTTGCATGCGCTTTATCAGACGAGAAACAAACATACTTTCTTGCGCTTGCTACCATGTAAAGATATACGGTCAATATTGAATTCGTGCACAAGCGACACCCTGCACGTATATGTTAAAATCCATTATTCGTTGGCGTTATTCGCACTCCATGTATTAACCAATGTCACGTGGTCCAGGGTTTTTAGTTCCCGTGACATGAAATTCAAAGTAATCCGTAGTTCCACTGTGTAGAAGACTCTGTCCACAGTCATGTGTAGTTGAAGTGTAACGCGGTCCTGATTATATTAAGCTTCATCAAGTAGGGCTAGTTTATATGTTTCTGTTGATGTTGTTATATTAATTGAGCGCTGATTTGTTTGTAGTGAAAAAAAATCACTCGTTTGTACGCTCACCCTGTGTGAACACGAGATCTGAGTGGGGATGAACCTTTGCGTATCGGTGTAAAATGCACCGTTTACTTCCGGTGGCTCGTAATGCCGAGTGAAGTTCCCAAATATCATGGATGATAGTACTATTGACGTCGCGAGCAGGGGCGACTTCTGCCACAAGAAGTTCCAAAATGAGTCGCCAAATGTGACGAAGAGTATGAATCAAAAGCCAAGGTATCGACGGGTGATGTTATGTATTCCGATGTACCAGCAACTAAGCGAGACAGACCATTCCATGTTGTTCACTTTCAGTCCTCCGCAGTGACACTGTGATGGAACTCAACGGACTGCTCCCATTAAG
Organism: Opisthorchis viverrini; assembly: GCF_000715545.1. Taxonomy (NCBI): domain Eukaryota; kingdom Metazoa; phylum Platyhelminthes; class Trematoda; order Opisthorchiida; family Opisthorchiidae; genus Opisthorchis; species Opisthorchis viverrini. Next base: position 112,889 of record NW_008751748.1, read on the forward strand.
ATAGATAATCCGGTTTCTTCCCATGCTGACAAAGCTGAATTCCCTCCGTTGGGTAAATTACCCCGTCACATCAACCAGTTCAGGATACCTGGCCACTAGGACATTAATGGATATGTGCTGTTCCAGTAACCATATTCTACTGACACTCGGGCGCTTGAGTGATTCTCACCATTCAGGAACTAGAGTTGCCCTACATCAATTACAGCTTGAGGGATGCTGAGATGTAATCATGATGCTTTATCACAACCCTCAGCATCCGCAGTCTGTCAGTCTCAGTTGTATATAGCCATTCATTACTTTGATGTAACTCTCCACAACTACCGACACCCAGTTCTCAGCATTTTATGCTTGAATTGCGCGAGATGGCCCAAGTGGTTAGAGCGCAGATTTACTGACCGGAAGGTCCGTGGTTCGAACCCGACCTCTGCCTCTCGACTTCCCCTGTCTAGGCTTGGGCAACCTGGAAGTATCCCAGCTCTCGTGAAACCTTCGGGTGGCGCGGCAGTTAGGCACCGAAAGGGTGCTACGGCTGAACGAAATGATTTTAGATCAAGGCCGGTAGTATCCCTTATGAATTAGTAGCGGTTAAGGGTTTTGCGTGAACCCTGTGAAACTTATGGTCATTTTAGTGAAAATCAAGTACCATGGGATTTGCGGTCCGGCGTTCCCTCCCCCCTATCCGAAAATTAATCCAATAAAACGGTGTGGCTTTGTATAGCTATTCTTCCCTCCGTAATACGACTACCTCTTGAATACAGCCGAATCTGCATGGTCTTTCGAGGTCCTAATCAGGAATGTTGTACATTCACACCAAGGTGATAAACTCACAACCTCCGAACTCACTAAAGTATGACGAACTAACAATTAGTTCAGTCGCTTAGTGGGCGGTAGGCTAGGCACCCAAAGGGTGCTACAGCTGAGTCATTGTTAGTATTGTTATTACGGGGCTGTTGTCAAGTTCCATACGATAAGGTTGGCGGGAATATACTTTTCCGTCCTGGCAATGATAGTAGCGGTTCATCACAATCGACACGCACATACACAAGCTAGGCTTTCCGACATCCGTACTTCAATAACATTCCACTGTTCATGGCTGAGAGTTTAGGATTGCAGCACATAGTCCATGCCAGTCAGCCGGAATGTAGTGCTGCAAAGACGGACTTTTGATAGTAAACAAACAATTGTAATCATGTAGATAAACCAGACTTAGAGTAGCACCTCGGGAATAGGTGCGGACTGAAAGAACCAGCAACAATGACTGCCGTCGTAGGCGACGTTGCACACATTTACTGTGGTGGGCGTTCACTGTTTCCACGTGCAGTAGTCATACGTGTCTGTCTGCAAGTAGGCCGTACTTCATTAACTGGTTTACCTTAAGTGACGAACGACGTCCCCTGTTTGCACTGTTGTCCCGACAACTGAACCGTACTAGTGTTGATAGAGAGAGTTGGAATCGAAGGGACCAAATTAGTTCCCTCCTAAATGATATCCTTTCAAGATAGGTTGCTGACACGATCGCTCTGACGATAGTGTGGGCCAATTATTTTTTCATTTGTCCCACGGCTAGGCAACAGACAATCATTTGGGATTTACATCCTAACGCAAGTACAAAACTTTAATAGCATGCCATGTCACAGCAATTCATGGATTTATAGTGATACGTCATTTCGTCGTTCAAAAAATTATCTCTCTGCTAATACACTTAAGTTGGAGGGAGGTCACACCTGGAAAACATTCCTACAAACGTCCATCGTTTTCCGTTGATATGAAGGATTAAAAATTGGCACCGTTTCAAAGAGTCGGGTTTCATGTCATGTTACTGAGCTTTTTCCAACTGATTTTTTTATTTACTCGTCCTCTGACAAAATACTCCTTGAAACATGCCAACTGTACTCACTTGAGTCGCCATCGGGAAGGCGCCAAGAAGGCAGTCAAGAGAAGTGACGACACGGAAAATAGCATGGAATCAGTTCAGCAAGAAAGGTTAGGTACTGAATTTTTAGTCTAGAATTTCCAGATCGCCAACCAAACTTCCTGAAACACTTCTCAGTCGACTTTGTTTCACTTGCACGCACATTTTCGGAGTCCGCGCTCCTCAACTCCAATGCTACAAATGCAGCTGCGTTATAAATATGCGTAAATCGTTCTGCCTCTAAAAACTACTCGGGATCTAAATAAGTATCCACATCAGTCATTTTCCGAAGTTTTGCTCTGCTCAACGCAGTGTCATTGAATCACCAGTCATAGCTACCCATTTAAAGCGTGTATACGCCGACGCACCGCTAAACTTCTACACAATCCCACAGGTGACGTTTGCAACAAGTTCGACGAATAAATAACCCAACTCGAATTTGTGGCCACTGCATGGCTCGAACCATAGGTAAATTACTACCGAGTAATGAACGATAAACGTGTACTAATAAGCCCCTTTGGAACACCCACGCGCACATCATTATTATCATAGTCAACAGCATAAAATCAGTGATCAACACTGGTGCTTCGCTGCTACACAACGATAATCTATTTAAGGAGAAGGAGGCTGGTCTAGCCCGAACACTCCGAGGTGCCTACACATCCAGACACTCATTCAGGCAATCTGGATGAAAACAAGCAACAACAATGCCACTGAGATCCATTAGCAGACGTATTGTAGCGTTTACAACCATGCCCAGAGGTGACCAGGCAGGCCCCATTCTGGAAGGCGAGTCGTACGGATATCATCCAAGCTTTTGATAAGTTCATTCGCACTCGTCAAAGGTTGGCTACCTCTCTGCTTGCGCCACTCTGAATTGGGCATGGAGAAACCACTCTTTTCGGCATGCGCAAAAGATGAACAAAACACCGGAGCTTTTGGCGCTGGGCACATTGAAGTCCCCGCTGCGCAACTGAAACCTGTTCTCTAGTTGTTTCGTTGATGATTCTCCGACACCAGCCTACACGGTCTATGGTTCTGCGGCAATACTTACTGTAGACGCCTAAGTTCGATTGCTGCATCTCACAGTCATACAACAAAACAATCGGTACTATGGTCGATACACACGCTCCGACGATGTCCGCATGTCCGAACTATCGGAGCCGACGTTGCTGCATTAGCTGTTCAAGTCGAACGGTTCCAAAGCACAGACGGGTGACTTCTTCATTCTGCCCAGTGTCCTGAAAACGCATTCGGAGAGTGGTCGCCAATGATAAAAAAATCTCCATCTTGCGCTGTGTCAGAGGCATGCATCGACCAGGTTTCTCAAACACAGAATAAAACAGATCGGATAGCATACTGTCAGAGTGGAACTTTTGTCCTCAGAGTAACTTCATTCCTGCGCGGTAGTACACACTTCACTTTTAAGTATGCTCTACTTACCCTGGAAACTGATCTCCATTGACAGCCCCGAGGTCTTCCGTAGCTTCCTTCATATTCTTCTGATAAGCCATGTCTACTTTGCTGTGTGCGCTATTCTGAAGAAGGGATGAAGAACGCACTCTATAACAAAATGACTAGACATGCTTATGTAACAGTATGTTCCGCACTTGATGAACACATCTCAGTCCAAGCCTCCTGGAAGTCATAAGAACACGTTACGGACAATCCATGTATTACAAAGCAGCTTTGCCGGATCAAGAACCCAATAGTTCAAGCAAGCCAGCGACTTTAAAATATTTTCAAATAGCAAAAACGGAAGCTAATAGGGAGAAATTTCAAGTTAACAAAAAACTGACAACTGAGACACATGAGAGTGAAGTCCTTCGGATCAACATTACAGTGCCAATTAGAGCATATGGGCCTGTTTCCACGAAGCGACTGGAAGTTGCTGAGTTTTGATGGAGATCGGGGATGTAAATCGTAGCGTGTATTGTGGGCCTCCAGCTTTGTCGTTCGTCCCTGCAAAACGGAAAACGAAGTTGGACATGTATGACTATTGACCCAAGGAGGAAAATCACTAGAGTTAATTCACTGCGGTTGTTTGGATAGCATTTGTGGATTCGCGTCGATAAGAAAGGCTAGCTCAGTTTGACGAGCAAAAACAACAGTGATAGGCTCGTCTAGATTTTGGCATCGCGAGTGAGTGAACGGGTGGGTTAGGTTTATGTACAGAGATAATGTTTAATCTACTAACAAAGTCAAAGATAAAATTCGCTTGTTTGGCCGACTGATGAGAAACTCATTTCGAGTAGGGTTTCTTGAATTCTCGCCTCAACAAATGATACGGACTGCACACAATGGATCAAGCGATCCCGAAAGGCACTGTTTCTGCGAGACGGCTCAGTGGTTAAAGCGCGAATTTACTGACCAGGAGGTCCGTGGTTCAAACCCGACTTCCCTTGTCTAGGCTTGGGCAACCTCGTAGTATCCCAGATCTCGTGCTTCCTTTTGGTGGTATTGCAGTTAGGCATCGAATGGGTGCTACAGCTGAACGATTTCAACTATTTCTGCGGGGAACTGTACATTGATGTAACACAAGATTGGACAGTGTCGATGAGGGAATACTATTGAGGGTATGTTTTGTAGTGCTTGAATAAGCTTATCCTGAAGTGCAAAGAAAAATAAGACGACGAAATACTGCTCGCTTCAGGGATGAATTCGCTCCTCGGACATGAACACTAAGTATAGTCCACTGTATACTGAACGGCAAGATAGTGCCATGGAATGACTGTGGGACTTTGTTATGAGGGAAATGGCAAGTAAAAAAAGTTAAGTCCATGAATGATAAGTAGGAGACAACGGAGAGATCGCCCCAGAGACCATCAGGCGGAAATGAAGGCGTTGTCCACTAAAGTTTGGAGGAAATACAAAATCCGCTTATCAACGGAAAGTTTTCGAACGAGGACCAATGTGTATACAAAGTGCAGATGTTACATACAATTGTCTCCAAATGCAGGAAACAGCCACGTTTTCTTCTAAACTAGGACCCTCGCTAGTTCTCCGCCCTATGCATTCCAACCATTAAAATGCATTTGCGAGTAGTAATCTTCAGTTTTCGTTAATGTTGATCTCTTCATAAGGACTACGTTTTACTGGGTGGGGTAATTCATTGTCACTTCGTGATACACAAAACACACGTGAGTCGTACATCGGAGACTGTCACTCCACTTGATATCTTCATCCCTACGATACTTAACGGTTACGAGAATTGCGCATTCACTTGCAGTCGGGAAGAACGAATTCGGATGATCTACAATGGCTGTCTCAGATGCAGCGATTGCATAACTGACACAACTGAATTCCCATAATTGTAATTCAGTGCACATGAATTAAGGAGGAGGAACACTGCACGCCTCGCCGACGAACAGGCAAACTGCATCAGATAACTTTCGCGTTTTTATTTTTTCCTAATCGAAAGCTTGCTGTCCCTCAACGAAATTCATCTAACAAGAATAAGTTAGCTGCAACGTACTGTTTCCAAGTAGATGCAACTTAAAGGTAGCATCACTGTGTACCAGACCCGTCTAGAAAAGACGTTCGCGGCTAGTTGGAATCTACAGCGTTGATCATGAACGAAGTAAAGAAAAAATATATAGAACGACACGATCTCTTGTTCTGGTCAATACAGATCGCGGGATAGGAAAACAAAGAGGGTACTATAAAGATGGATATAATAAAGATAATGCGCAGTCTGCTGGTATAGATGTGAAACCTGTTTTTCGTCATGATTGATTACCTTGGACGACCGGGCTACGTGAGCGAATCACGTTTGTTCCAGCTTTGGCCAGACACTGATATTGAACGGGTCTGGGCGAACAGATGGTAGGTAGGTACAGTCGTGCGCCCCATATTCTGCTATATAACAGCAGGTGAAGCAACAGACTACCATACCTTGAGAATGAACCAGCAGCTTATCATTGAGGTGTAGGGGCATCAGCGAGCGAGATGACTCGGTGGTGAGAGCACGAATTTACTGAGCCAAAGATCCCTGGTTTGAACCTAACCTCTGCATCTCAACTTCTTCTGTCTAGGCTTGGGCAACAAACCTTCGTGCTTCCTTCAGGTGGCACGGCAGCTATGCACCGAAAGGGTGTTACAGCCGGACACAGGGGCATCGGCTGAGTAGACGTAAACCACATTTTGAGTACAGTGACCGGCGAGGTTTACGTAAATGTGTGAAGCAGACACCGAGTCAGACGGTCCCCGGCTAGATTCCGTTTGAAAGGAATACTGATGACTAGCCGTTCGTAGCCGAACGGTTAGTCATTCAAACTACTAAGCGGGTGGTCACTGGTTCGAAAACTCCCCGCAGTTTATGAGATGCGCACTGCTGATAATTCCCAATACGAATGAAGATACTGTACAGTGCTTCTCCGCTTTTCAGAATAGATTGGCTTCACTATCAGTTGTAAAATGGGAAGTACTCAGCTAACTCATGGACACGAGTCAGGTTCCGTACTCCCAAAGTAGAATGAACTGAGCCCAGTGTTGGTCAAGTGGTGCCCGATTAAATGGACTCCACAGAGCTCAGGCATCATAAATCAGCTAATACACCCATCATCCATCATCACTGTCAGCTGTAAGAACCGAGTACTCGTCGTACAGTGGTTGTAGCTGCCGCAGTTTCGTTCACCGATGATTTGGGGGGGGGGGGGGGTGGATGCATGAGCGCTATTGAGGGTGCGACTGGGCCATATCTGACAATGTTTCTATCCATTGATGTGGCCCGTCTCGGGGTCCCCACCCAGGAAGACGGCAGTGACCAGCGCAGCTGAGTTTGCTAGTAATGGCTTTCATACTTCGCTGCCAAGTCATTGTTTGACCACCTCTGGCTCTCTTCCACCCTTCACGTGGTTGTGCGAAAAGAGCCCTTCGAGAACGTCGGTCGGCTGGCATACGCAACACGTGGCCGAGCCAGCGCAACCTATGCAGTGTGATCAGTTCATCTATCGAGGGTGAGTTATTTTCTCCCAATACCATTCGACGTACTTCAGCATTGCTGATCCGGTGTTCCCACCTGATTCGGGCAATGCTCCGAAGACATCTATGGTCAAAAACTGAAAGTCTTTTGACATCCTCGGTGAACAGCGACCAGGTG
>NW_008751748.1:120337-121320 GCF_000715545.1 Opisthorchis viverrini
TAGAGGCTGGTAGTGCGTCTTCCATGATCGTATCGATGACGAAGTTGAAGAGGAAAGGGGAAAGAGGACAGCCCTGTCGGACACCACTGGATGTGATGAACTCAGGAGAAAGCTTCCCGTAGACCTTTACACGGCCGCGGGAGTTGGCGTACAGCGCCTTAATGAGGTTCAAGAATTTATGAGGGACACCTTTGCTCCACAGACAATGCCATAGTGCTTGGCGGTCCACAGAGTCAAAGGCAGCTTTCAGATCAAGAAAAACAACCATTGTTGGTTGCTGGAAGCAGTGTCGCTGTTCCAGAATCTGTCGGAGGGTGAAGATATGATCGATGCAACCTCTTGCAGGACGGGACCCAGCTTGGTTTTCACGGATCTGCCTCTCCCTGTGTTCAGTGAACCTTCGAAGGATAAGGCCAGAGAGCACCTTCGATGCCAAAGCTAAGAGGCTGATGCCAAGGTGGTTTTCACATAGCGTCCGCGTGCCCTTTTTGACGATGGGGATAACCGTCGACATGCCCCATTCTGCAGGCACTTTCTCCTCGTCCCATATAGCACCAATAAGCTTTGTCAGGTGGGTCACCGGGGATTCTCCGCCTTCTTTGAAGAGGGCTGGATACAGACCGTCCGGTCCTGGTGCCTGACCGAAATATCCGTGGTTTAACCCAATCCCAGGTAACTCGGTTAGTTCTGTGTCGATACGGTCAACTTAAGGGTGTCTTTGTCCCTACGCTTCCTTTGGGTGATGTGGCAGTTGGGTAGAGAAAAGACTTTACACCAGAACTAGCCGAAAATTGAACACCTCAAATGGGGATACGTAGACCACGAGAGGCACCTTTTTGGGGGATGCACTGGGACTTGGTGCCTTCTCACGTTTTAGTACGGTTATTTCGTACCCTAATTCTTCTTCTGAAGGGCGATCAAGGTTTACACTCCAATCGCCCGTATGCACTATCTCCACCAGCTGTGTTGCAAGAGGCCAGCTG
>NW_008751748.1:122042-123488 GCF_000715545.1 Opisthorchis viverrini
TGACTGATGGCCACGTGGTCCAACTGGGTCCACGGTTGATTTGTAGTTGGCGGCCGCCAGGTTACGCGGTGCGAACGTTTATGTTGAAAGTTCGTACTTGCCAGTTTGGTTTGAAATTTGGTTTGAAAAAATTATTGGTATTTGCGATATGCCCCAAGCAACGTGGCGGTGCGTCAGTGCTACGGTATATAAGAACCAGTTGACAAAATACTAAGTGATTCCTTTGAATAACTGAATACACTGCTCAGTAGTATCAGTAGCGGTACCGGAAAGGACGGTTAATTGCGAATTGAGAGGCGATCAATCGAATGATTAAATATGGGAGTAAACATACCGAGGCGTGTCGAACAGTCAGCTTAATGTCAGTCAGGGAGGTCAGATTCGTGAAAAAAAAGAATTCCCGAAACTCACTGAGACTCTCAAACTCCACCGAAATCACAGTAGGAAAGCCGTCAAGCATCCGGGTCAGAAAAGCCAGCTGCCAACGATGATGAGTGTTCAGGCATGCTACAGAGGCACTGTGGACTATGGCGGGTTTCTACCCACCGCCGATCAGATAGCCTGGATCAAGGTCTAAAGTGTGCTTTAAATACTGCGATACCATTTCTGACTATTGCACTCACTTGTTCGCGACAAAGCTGTTGTGTTCCTTGTTGGCCAATCTTTTTCCGATACTAAGGCGCCGAATCGGGGATAACACTTAATTACAATAGTCTCGCTAAGTGCTGAAAGGGATCGTTTCTAGCCGTACACATCGTTTGTATGGGAGAAATCTGCCACTGCCTGCGAGCACGAATGCATCTAAACTACCCTCGTTTGACTCGCCTATCGGTAGCCGGAGAACTGCAAACGAACTGCAGCTAAAGTTTCGTGGAGCGACGTTGACCTCGCTGTCTTAACTAAGACTTTCGGGAAACTATCGCGCAGTAGATTAGAGGTGACACTTTAAGCCGCACATCAGACTTTTTAGCCCGGTAATTGTTTTTCGTCAAAGGTGTATAGATAAGATTGGTTGCTTATAGTGGCGTGCCGAAACGATCAGTTCCCAGCCCAACATTGTCTTACTATACATTACGACCTGCTCAAAAGGATCCAGTTCTCGTGGCTGACCTATGGGGGACATCAAGATCCGGAAAGAAAACTTCGCTGAAGATGGGCAGGACATTCATCGGGACGACGAAATCACATTGTACACATCAACCTCTGATATCTTTGGAAAAGTGCATAGTAGAACCGAAACTAGTACCTCTCTTTCCATTTCTATGGGATAGTACTCGGGTTGTTACGGTGAGAAAGAGACCTAGGTGTTCTGGTATAGAAAGCCCTGAGAACAGCAATCCAAGTTAACCAAGCCAATGATTCGACCAGGGATATGCTAACTCCCATTGGTAGTTAGTTCAGCGAGCTTAATCCGATATCCCTCAAGGTCATTCAAACCACGCATGT
>NW_008751748.1:123719-131552 GCF_000715545.1 Opisthorchis viverrini
ACAGAGGTTAGTTACGACCGAAAATTAATATTTTTCACCATGTGTTTGATAACCATCCCATTACCACGTTTTAAATGTACATTTGTCATTTATCACGGTTAGAGAGCTTTTCAGGATCCGACTACGTATTTAGATGGTTATTCATGGCTGTCTCGTACAAGCGAACGTACGGAAAAATAGATATTTCGTGTTTATCATGTGCAGCGGGCTCAGTAAAAACCGTATTTCTCCGGGAAAGTTCATTTGGCTCTTACTAGTCTAAAGTAAGGTAAGGATGACAGAGTTTAACGCAATCCGTGGGGAAGGATGAATGAGCCTCTCATGAAAACAGAACATTTTTACTACTTAGGATATTTAAGTAACGTGATTACTAAAGCAGCGCCTCCGACAGGTCGCGAAGCGCGGCTGGGACAAAAACTGCTCATCCAGTTGTTCGGCAGGCAGACTAGCACTCAATTCTGAGCACTTGAATACGCGCGCACACGCGTATTCTTTAGATACGCGCGTAAATGGGTGAAAGCGCGGCATTCAACAGATACTTAGCATGAGACGAAATAAGCGACCACGAGGGGCTTTCATTGTAGTCATTCGGTAAGTGGCTCAACCTGCTCAAGAAACCTCGCATGCAATGTGTACGCCTGCTCGGGCTGGCCGGAAGAGAAAAAAAATAAACCCACCAACTAAATAGGAGAGCGATTTAAGAATTCACTCACCAGGGTAGCGGAACATCCGCAAAACGAGAACCCCCTAATTGTTTGTTCCCACATAAATCAAGGAAACCCCGCATGAATGACCTTTAACTCCGCCCGATTACCTATACTACTCCATCCAACAACATACGGCGTGAAGGCCAGACTGGCCCAACTGCCTGATGTGACGGTGGCGAGCGGCCATCTGTGGCAACGAATTACCGACTGCAAGACACGTAGTCTCTTTGGTACGCGTTGGTCGCGCCTTCCTTTGGACCAACGATCCAACGGTTCGCTGTCTGATGCCCAGGGGTTCAAGCGATGCTAAATACACATTTGTCGATCATCCAAATGGAACGTGGGTCTCAAAAGTCTTACTCCCAGAAGGGACGCTCGGATTTTCAAAACGAATTTCTGAAGAGAGGAGATCAGTTCATAAAATATTAAAGACACAGTTACCAATCGTTTAGACATCTTAAAATGGACCTATAGAACGAAGTTTTCCAACACAACCAATATGATCTTGCCTGGCATTGTCTTCACATCAAGAGAACAGCTGAAGATGAGGTGTGCTAACACAATTTGGAAGCTGATAGGTTGCAACGGGAGTCGGTTGAACTCCATGGCACAAAAACAGCAACGTGAAGATTAATGGATACACAGTTCATCGGGGTCGCTTTCGTGACTACACCAAGTAAGTAAACGCAGTAGAATAAGTGCTCGAAAAATCCATCGGCTTTTTGCTCATGCATCACTATTTCTGAGTTAGTTGTCACTGTCTTTGACTGCAGAACGTGAAAGTACTGGTAAAAGTGAACCTTGAAGTTTTCAAGGTGGTGTGAATTATTCATGCGATTTGGCTGTCGGGAGAGAAGATTGCTCGTGGCATCACGTCAACCGGAGTGTGCGCGCACGTGACGCATGCGGTTTCTGAATGTTACGCGTAAACGGACAAGCACACATGTCGGTTGTGTAAAAGATACATGGAAAGCAGATGTTCGGCTCGAGCCGAACCGGGTGCCATACTGAAAGAACTGAATTAGACATTGAACACATCATCATCGATAGCATGGCATCAGTGTTCAACACCGATGCTTCACTGCCGTATGTCATGGCTGTATGAGGGCTCGGATACCGCCAGGGCGCCCACAGCTAGACAGGAGGACGATTAGGGACCTCAACCAACAAAGCCTTTGGCTCAAAAGCCTAACCGCGGTGTTTGGTGGGGACAAGCCGCCACATGTTCCGACCCCCAACCTGGAGGGCCAGGAGATTGTGCTCGTCAGACCCCTAACCACTGACCAACGTGGTATGAGAGACTCTGTGAGTGTCGCGGGGACACTCCCCAGTATAGCTCAACGGATCGCTGAGGTGCGCAAACCGTCACACCACGGTGTGACGGAGTCCTATCTTTTCCTGGCACTTCTTCGTGAACACTCTAAATGGCTAACTAAGCAGTTTGTCGTTGTAGACTACCAACTGGGCGTCAGAATTCCAAGAGAAATAAGATAGCATCCATTCTAAGTCTTCGTTTAACCTTACTAAAAATAAACTCTGTCGGTCGCCTTAGCCTAGGGATATCCTGTAGACTCCAAGCGCATTGGTCATCTCGTATAAATCTGAAGGCCCCAAGAAGAGGAACCAAACTATCCTACCAAGCAAAAGTAAGCCATAATAGGAGCTGAATAAACTAACCGGAAAGCCGCGCTCCACCAAACGGTTGTTGTCCAACGACAGACCCCGTAGATTGTACGTTCACATAAAAGTTTCCGGCAGTATCGATCAATCGATCTGTGGCTTTTTTAATAAATGCCTCGTCTTTGGCAAATACAGAACCTGGAAAAGGAGGACTATGTTTAACGCAACTGGAGAACTAAAGAACAACTGTTTACGACATGAAATCGGTGACGAAAATAGGATTGGGGCAGCACAACTGATGCACAGTTATATTACTCCCTCTATTCTACGATCAACCTTTCTCCAAAGCGACCTCGTAGTTGTGCACAGGGATCGCCAGCTACGTTGGGACGACTCCCCGAAAAACAACACAATTCACTTGGCTATTCTCAGGTCAAAATAGATTACGAACAATGTATTGCCATCAAGCAAAACATGAAGGCGTCAGATAGGGTGATTATAGCTCTCTAACAGAAGGAACTGGTCTTTATGAAATAAAACATGGGAATTAGTTGCGTTTTAGTTGAATGTACAGGTGTTGAACCCTTTGTTTATTTGTCCTAGTAATCCGACGAAAGAGAGTTTGTTCCACTTTCGTTAGTTCGATGCTCGTACCCTTCCTAAGGATGTAGCGACCTTTTTCACGTCCACCTGTGTATACGATTCAAGTATTCAATAACCTGTGCACACATTTGAATGACACTTAGTGATGCGTTTGCAACAATGAACTGCTCCTACTTGATGAGCCCCAAGAAGGGTGAAACCGGTCGTGGGCTGTCGAAGAATTTCCAGCAACCTCATGAGTAGTGCATAGCAATGGCCTACATGTTTTTGTTCGATCCTTTTAATTGGGTCAGTAGGAACGGGTAATTCCATTCTATAAAGCGAAATCGGAATACGACCGGCGCTATTCAAAAACACCTGCACGAGGAAGACGATTCGCCTATTGCAATAAAATGACTGTAAACGGGGAAGACATGATAAACAGCATCGGTACCTTTAATTAGTCGTACTTCAGCTGTGTCACCTGCATTTTCAAAATGTGCAACCATCGAGCATGTCAAATCATGTGTCATCTAGAAAAGTCTGCTGCTTTTACTGGCAGCATCACCAACAGCGATTGATATATCGGAACCAATGGCAAGAGGCGACTCTTCCCTTTGAGGAGTGAGTCCACCATTCACTTAGCCAGGAAGTGTCTCCATAGAATCCCTCGAGAGAGAATCGATGCGACAAAATCATTTTACGAAGAACTGTCAGCTAATGTCGCCTCGGTACAGAGGAGCCTCTTACTAGTGAAACGGTGATACTACTGATGGGGGAGGCATGGGAGTAGTATGTTTTCTCGTATTTGCGTCTATTGAAAAGTGAGATCTATTACGGAATTTGTGGACTCGCTTGTAGCATTTGCTTGGATTTGAGCAACAGTAAATGAATACCCAGGAAAGTTTAGAAAGACGCGTTCAAAGAGAAGATGGACATTCAGTTTTTGTAAACAAGATGCATATGAGAGTTTTGCTTCCCTGTCCAATAGTCTAACTGTTCGGTTGGCATTTTCCAATAAACAACTCCGCAGCGAAGGCCTTCTTCCTTTCACTAGTAGTAAGCAGAATAGAAAAGTCGTGGATACTAGGCTGCTTATCCGAAAAAGTTTCATCCGATTCGTGTGGTTTTTGCTGCGAGCGTTAACAAAATTCTCGTGTGTTAGTGGTTTTCGTGAGCTTATCTGCGCTCAACGTTTGTTCGTCCATTTCCGATCAATGCTTTTGACTGCTTTGGTCAGTCGAGTGACTAATTTTCACTCACTCGGCCGATTAGTTGTGTCAGCAACCATTCGTATTTTTTCCTCGTAGTGTGTGTGATATAAGTTGGACAGTTGGATATGGGAACAATCGTTGGTAAAATTTCGTAGGAAGTATATTCTCTTGAAAACACGACTCCCAATCTCTCGCTATTGCAAAAATGTGAGTGTCGACAGAATTCCCTTTCCTTTTTTCAAGGGTTTTGCTTTCATACAGCAACGTAGCAGTGATGAGTGATAGGTAAGGAATGAACGAAGAATCGTTGAAGCGACACATCATCCAACTTGCATAGGGTGGTTAGCTAGATTTTCCCAGCAAAACATAGCAGCTTTGTGGCACATGGCCAGCCCGCGTTCGTGTTTTGTCACGTGTAGGAAACAGCAGCGGGGGTGAAATGGCCATTGTATTAGTGAGAGAAAGAGCGCCTTCGAGTGCGGAGTTGTTTATCGACCAACACGAACTAAGCTGTTACAAGCTATTTGACACGAAAGTAAAAAACCCCGATCGCACAAGATTTTTGAAAAGTAAACATCCGCAAACGTCCCCTGAACTTTTGTGGGTAGTGTTTGAATGCTAAAAACAGGAGATAAAAATGGAAAATGGTACAATAATTTCCATATCAAACTTCAGTCAGATTTAGGGACGGCCCTTCAACACTTGACCGGTTACTACTCGCATGTTTCATCAGTAGTATAGGCCACTACACTAGCATGCGTATTTCTCCCCTTGGAACGAAGTTATAAACAAGAGAGTAGCCTATGCGCTTCCTCGAGGTAAGCCACCTGCACGTGATGATTTGTCAACTTTTCCGTCGAATACAGCCAACAATCAGAACTCATAAAGCCAGAAAATGTCAACGCAGTCTGTAAATGTAACTGCGTTCAACTCTGCATGCAATGCGTCACATCCCACCGAACTGTTTAGGATTCACCGCCCACAATCTGGTAGTCCTGAGCTAACGTCAGATGCAAAACAACAGCTTGGACAAAACGACTGGTAGAGTACAAATCCCGTCACGATCGAGGATACACACTGCTGATGAGCTATAATAAGAGCGAAACTCTTATCCAGTTATTCCACCCTTTGGTGTGGATTAATCAGAACTTCGCGAGAACTGCCTACTCGAAGTTGCCCGGAATATAAATTCTACAAATTCTGCGAAGACTTACAACAATACACCGACTGTACTTTCTTTCCGAACTGATGCCAATGGAGTCAAACATGGGCAAGATTCACAGCCTGATTGCTTACCCGTGAGAGCGTAATCGGTTGTGGAGTCAAGCAAATCCAATGTTTCGTCCACCTTGCTGTCCTCGTACAAGTAGGCACAGACAATCGGTCCGAATATATCATCCTATATCAAGGGAACCAGTGGATTAATTGAAGACTACTAAAACGCAGTGGTTTACGCATGGACAAATAAAGTCAATAATATAAGAACTCAACAGAAAAATATCTAACCAAATGGTAGGGTGAAGGACAGTCGGCATAGCCTGAAAGTGTTGCTTTTCTACTCAAACTCGTAATATCAAACGTTTGATGGATTCTCACCACAACAAGGCACTGCTGAATCCAGCCGAAAATAATTTGACACTGTGATGCAAATAGTAATTCTGAATCGTTTTCGAAAAAGTTTGATGACAATCGGTAGATTTATTGCTGGGCAACGTTTCGCTTTTGACACAAAAGCCTCGTCAGGCCAAGTGACTAGGTTCCGAGGTTGGTCGAGATTTAAGGCGGAAGGAGAACCAATCAGCTAAGTGAAGCTAAATCTCCATTGGGTGTCGGTCAAGGGATTTTTGTGTGTTAGAGTGGTTGAACAAGTGTTGGGTCTGAATGCTGGTGGGTAGTTGCGGGAATCGCCAAATCCAACTTAGTCGGGTTATGTAACTGGCTGTAGTACTGACTCGACGATCCGGGTGGAACAGTCAAACAAAAAACTCCCAGAAAACAAGTTATACATATATATTACTACTAAATGGGGAAAACTATCAACACTCGTAGCATGTGTATTCAGAAACTGTGCGAGGAGATATATGTTTTATGGACAAATATTTTCAAGAATAAACACTGTGAAGTTTCCTAAATCTACAAACTTGTGCTGAGCAGTTAGGAACACCTGTCCAATTGGGGCTACTAACTTCAGTCCACGATGCATTGAAATGTTGAGATAAGAAAGTGAAGGTGGCGTTGTCTTACGATCTCCTTTCATTTAGCTGGGTCTGTGGGCGATCATCGGTCTTATCGAACTTTTCACATCCGGTCTGCGAAAATATGTTGCAGTTTCCACAAAGGAAACTACTCACAAGGTTGCTGAAAACCCTTCGACAGCCCACGACCGGTTTCGTCATTTTTGGGGCTCATCAGGTAGGCGCAGTTCCCGGGTTTCCGTCAACCTTATGTTCTACTTGAGCCCAAATTGAACTGTTTTCGAGAAATACACTCAGTTGCAAATCAATTTGGTTTTCGTCCAAAGTCCGTTAGAAAGCCCAAGCGTCCTCGGTCTAAGGATATCACCATGTACTTGACTGCACGCCATCTTTGCATGGAGATTTTGCTTTGTGACTAATATGGTCGGAGGAATAATGACAATTCACGACAAAAGGCCATTATCATCTGTACATGAACGACCTCGGCAGATCTTGTTTGCTCGTATAAGTTGGTCGATTCTCTCGTTTAAAGTACATACATGAGTACAGACCTTCCAAACTAAATGCTCGAAGATTAAAGCGCGAAATTACCGACTAGAAAGGCCGTGGTCTGAAACCGACCTCAGCATCTCGACTACCCCTGTCTATGCTTGGGCAACCTGGTAGTACCTCAGCCCTCATGCTTCTCTCGAGTGACATGGTGACTATGTACCACAAAGGTGTTACATATAAAATATCATTATTTTCATTTGACAAATCACGGTTTGATCAGATTCCGTGATCCCCGGGCAGGTATAATCGCTGGGTCGGTAACTCAATCACCATCAGTAACGGGTAAAGGAAGGTGAGTGAGTCACGGAGAAGCTAAATTCCAAGATGGAGAAAGCATGGATAGGTAAATTTTGGAAATAACTGTAGGTATACCTGATTAGTCAAGTAGTTTTCGGCCGCCTTACACTCTAGCAATCAAAGAGGAGCTAGAGCTAGGCTGTTCTCCCTCCCGACACGAAGAGACTGGACCTTACCGTGGTGTGGGGGTTTGTGTACCTCGAAGACCCATTGAGCTATACTGGGGAGTGTCCGCACGATGCTCACAGAGTCTCTCATACCAGGCTGGTCCATGGGTAGAGGTCCGACGAACACAGTCTCCTGGCCCTCCAGGTTGAGGGTTGGAACATGTATGGCGACGTGTTCCGTAAAAAAGGCAATGTACTTGCATTTCCAGCCGAACACCGTTGCATTGCGGTTAGGCTTTTGAGCCAAAGGCTTTGGTTGAGGACCCTAATCGTCCTCCTCTCTAGGTGTGGGCGCCCTGGCAGTATCCCAGCCCACGTACAACCATGAACTGCACATACACAAATAAATTCATGCCACATCGGCCGTCGCGTGGTGCCATCAGCCCGGTCGCCTTACTTGCTGCATACAGCAGGGCGGGTAAGCGAAAACATGCTCCTGCTGACGCCTCCCTTCTTACACTTTCACGTTTTCCTTCTTCCACCCTCCCCCACCCAAATT
>NW_008751748.1:131945-160412 GCF_000715545.1 Opisthorchis viverrini
AAACTATGATCATGCCAGACGGCACGCCACCCACAAGTTGGGAATAAACATTATTATTATTATTATTATTATTATTATTATTATTATTATTATTTAGTTAGTCCAGCTACCTTCTTCAGCCTGGCTTTTTAGCTTCCGTTCCGGTCGTTCATAGTGTACTGATTGGGTTTGCTCTTGAATAACCTCATTTCCGGGAGCCTGAGTTGCGCCTCCGAGCGGGTGAAACTGAATTTTCACAACTTCTACTGGGGATGAATATTTAAGAGGAATAGGGCCTAACATAGACCTACCAGAGGTGAGGATAAAAAGGAACGGTAAGCTGATGGCCAGTTGGTACACAGAAATTCATCACCATCCCTCACCATTAAGCGGTGATGGTAAAGCTTCGGGAGAGGGATGAGCGTGGAATTTGCCGTGAAGTAATCCCGACCCAAGACTGCCACGTTGTCGCGGTGATCGGTCTCCTGTGCTCCAACGATTCTACGGGTTTTAATGGCTGGAACTCAGTCACTAAAGGTTCAGCTCTGCGAGGAATGCCATATTGGTGCAGCCCGACGAAGAACAGCGAGTTCCCGCATTGCGAGAAATCGTATTAAGAGGCGGTCTGGAGCTAAAGTCGTACTGTCTTCTGCGGTAGAAGTGTAAAGACAGTAAGGCACTTCCGTCAGGGCGACCAGATGCCTAAATTTACAGAAGAAGGGATTATGAAATCTTGGCCCTAAAAGCGACGCATTCCGATCGCCCAACAGTTGATCATGATCGCCGGCACATTAGTCAGTGTGGCCGGAATACTTTTAAAACCGAAGAGTTCGGTGCTCCTCAAAAGGCACCTGCTGTGTGCAGTCGCCTTAGAAGTGAGACCTTGTTGCCTTACTTTCTACGTTCTCTAACCGGGCCGACCCCCTCAAGTCAGGTGGGTCACTCCCACCGACGTGTAAGATTCACGACGGTCTTTAGGAGTTGTGATTGACTACCGATATCATTATCATCATCTGTGGCTGTAGAAACCTCGTGTCCGCTGTACGGTCTTTGTAGCCGCCACAATTATTTGGAGAGGTAGGAGTAGATTGCTGCGCATTGCAGGCGGTGGGCAATGTAATTGTGCACGAATACAGAAGTACCAGCGGGGTTCCCTGTGGGAAGATCGAGAGGTAAAGCTACCCAGCGAAGACAACAGCTTGGAACCACGCGCACCGTTGAAGTGCGTGATGGTCCTTTTCTGACAAGGTTCAATCATTGATGCTGATGTCCGATTCGAACCACGGACATTCCGGTCCGTAAGCTGGCGTCTTAAACACGGAGCTATCTCCTGCTCATTTTTTCGAGGGACCACTGATATGTACAGTCTTGAGATCCCTATCCAGGGAGATAGCGATAACCGACGCGGCTGAGTTTAGTGCCAATTGATTGGTTGATCTGCCCTAGCTCGTCTCCACTCTTCACATGGTTGTGCGAAAAGTTTTCGAAGAATGGGTCGACTAGCGTACGGAGCACATAACCAGGTTAGCCCAACTTATACAGTATGATCAGTTCATGTATTGTGAGCGGGTTATCTTTTCTGAAAATCATTCGACGTACTTCAGCAGAAAACTTTGCCTCGTTGTTTTTCAATCAATACCCCTGATAACGACAGTACCTTAACCTGGACCCAGTGCCTGAGCAACTTCTTGTGTAGAATCAGAGTCGTTCATCTGTAGAACCCTTTCGGTAGCTAGCTGCAATACCACCAAAAGAAAACATGACGGCTGAGATACTGTCAGGTTGCTCAGACCTAGACAGGTGTAGTCGAGATGTCAGGCTTGGATTCGAAGCACGAACCTCCTAACCAGTAAGTTATTAAGTCAGTAAGTAATGGAGAGGTAAAGAATTAATTCGGAGTCCTTTTTTCTTAAAGGGAGATGATCATAAGATACCCATATCTTCGGTCAGCATTAAAATAAACATACCCGAGCCTTACGTCGAAGTGAGGCATCATCAGCTGGATTCACTCCTCGTCTTTTGTGAACCTAGCTGAAGTAAACACAGCGTGCGACGACGGGTAAACTTTTTTCAGGTAGTCCGGCTAAGAAATGACAGCATGCGCGCCACAGATTGGTTGTATGCTGCCGGGCTTCCAGCCGCATACAGCGTCACATGGGCCCAAGACAGCAGGACACGAAGACCCCGCTGGACTCAATGCGACTGTAGACGCTTTCATTTCACGATACAATGTCACAGCTTGTCCCCCCTTCGGCCAACAACCACTTGGAACAGAAAAAGCGTTTCTTGGATAGATGGCGGTTAGGCATACGTTACACATGCTCAAACCACTTTGACCTGGTAACTCTAATGTACCGTTTCTAATGATTCGGGTGCATTAGCAAGTACCTGCTCATGCAACACTTCGTTGCGTACTCGCTGTAGCCAAGTAACACCTACGCTATAGAGGCAGTAGTGATCACTTAAAGTATGCAAGGCCCTTCGTTCTGAGGTAATTCGCTCCTGAGGCCGTAAGTGACACCGATTGGTGATTGCAGCTTGCGCCTTGGTTATCCGAGCACTTACCTGCCACCACCCGCGTTCGTAAATACAAAAATGCGATGTCCAACACATGGATAGTGGTCGTGAGGTGGTGAGGAGGGAAGAAGGGAAATGAGAAACAAAACTGTGAGTCACACTACTACTTATATATATATATATATATATATATATATATATAACTAGGCAAAACTTATGGTTGTACGGCAGGGAATCATCAGTAGCAACACTGATGTTGCTGTCCTTGATGATGATGATGATGATGTTCTCCCTCCCCTATCTTTCTTATCGCCATTATATAGCTTTATTCAAGCTTTATTTTATTGTCTTGAAGGTGGTGAATGATGATGAGGAGAGCCTGTTCTTTTTTCCAGCTTTTTTTGTCAATTTTGGCTCAGATACTTATGGAGCTCAGCCGAACTTTGCCTACTGCTGTGATTAGGCAACTATACTATTGCTGCATTCTCCATTACGAGTTCATAAAACAAGCATAGAGCGTCCAACAGTGAATAAGCATATCTTTCGAGACTGCCAGACAGATCTATGCAGTCGTCTTTAGGCTGAGAGCCATCAGGCAGTATTGGGTACGTCTATTTTCGTCAGTTTCCAAGGTATTCTTTGTTCACACAACAACTTGCTTCCGTTGTTTCTTACTGGCTACACTCGGTCTGGATTTGTATCGACCAGCCGTGGAGGTCTACAGTACAATAACTTTGCTCTTTCGTACCTTTGTTTGCATGCCTCTTTTGCCGCAATGATATGTTTGGATTCACGAAAGCTAAATTAAATGGCAAATAATCCTCACCTATTTTGAGACTAATTTCATGTGACCCTCAACTACGTTCGACATCATCCTGAGAGATATTACTTTGACTGAACAAGTCGCTACATGGGTATCACCCAGTTCAGTTTATTGGCTATAAACCAAGTACTTGGGGTACACCGGTTCCACTTGCTAGTCCCGTTCACCGAAAAGTGGAAAACCAGAAAAGGTGTAGCCATGGTCTGGAGGCGATGGCCTTATCAGTTAAGTGATGTACGATTATTCTGGTTCTGTGATGAAGCGGAAAACTTAGCAATGGTGATACCTATGACACACCAGCGCCACTGACCACGTGATTCAGCCATGTCTATCAGCGTCCTTTAGCATTGGCGAGTGGAGTCGGGGACACTTCATCCAGGAACATCGTATGTCAGCTCAACCGGTTGGAGCTTTCGTTTGCAAGCTAGTTTTACCAGTTCTAGTCCTGTTCAACAGTTCTTCATAGGAGTCTCGGTCATGCATGCATGAGGAACAGGGAATGGTCATTACAGCTGCAGCCAAACAAATGGTTGTTACTCCGTGCCATATATTTACGTGTATATTTCTGCATATATACGTAGAAGCTATTCAGGTATAACGATTGCGACCTTGGAGCTGGACTATTTTGACGTAGCTCACTTTCACACTTTCGTCACAGATTACCGCTGAGCCTTTGTCAGTCTGCATGTTTCGAACCCTGTACGAGCCTCTGTAGGAATGAAATGATACAGCGGTATCCTGCCCAATATAGTTCTCCCCTGTCAGGATGAAATGGGTACTGTGAACAGAAGGTAACATGAACTGGGTCTACAGGGAATGTAGGAAAACACGGCCTTGGATTTGGCTAGAACGCCAGCACAAATACGATATCTGGTATTTGTTGACAGCGGCTCAGCTGCGTCACATGTTGGGCAATCAACAACCCCTTAGCCATGGAAACCAAGAGTGACAACCGTTGAAGGTTGTGAACTTGCTTCTTGTGGGCACTTAGTGAAGTGGTCTAACCAAACGGCGAGCGAAATGGGTGGTGTTGAAAAGACCTTGTAGACTCTAAATCTAAGTAATCGTAACCCGATTACTTAGTTCACATACCACCACTTTATAGAAATGAAATCCACTGTTCAGTGGCGAAAGCCCGATACCTGAGAGCTATGCTGTAAAAAGGATAAAGCGTTCAGCTGTAGCACCCTTTCGGTGCCTAGCTGCCATGCCACCCGAAGGGAGCACGAGGGCTGGGATACTGCCAGGTTGCCCAAGCCTAGACAGGGGAAGTCGAGTGGCGGAGGTCGGATTCGAACCGCGGACCTTCAGGTTAGTAATCCGCGCTCTAACCACTTCGGCCATCTCGCTATGCTGTATGAAGTACCGTTCGGCTTTACTTAGCACCGAATACTAATAGTTAGTAAATATGGTCGGACAGCCTGCATCCTAAAAAGTAACCTGAAATCGAAGTCACAGATTACAGACGACCTATGCTGCTATCCTTGTGTACTCGACAGTATCGCGATAGTTTATGGGACATACGTGAGACAGTAGCGACGCAACCTCGGGAAAAAGATACTGACGAGGCCAGGCACAAAGTACACTGGTAATTTGGTTATCCGAAACATACTCCCAAAAGGTGAAAGGATGCATCAAAATCACTCACTTTCATGATTTTATCCAAGGGATTCTTCGTGAGCAAGATAGTCGGTTCAATGAAATAGCCTGTCTTGTCGTCTGTGCCTCCACCAGCAATCACCTCGATATCTGGACAGGACTTGGCATGGTTCAGGTAGCCCGAGATTTTGTCGAAAGCCTGAAATTAATACATAAATTTATAGACAGAGGAGACAGTTCACGTGAAGCGAGCTGCTCTGTTCACAACGTGTGCTGGCAAATACCACTGCCATCCTGACCTGTAAGCCTGATGGATTAATTCAGTTTTTCCCCCCTCTTAGGAAAGGAAGAACAAAAGGATTAAGAAATTGATAGCTTTATATTGTCAATTTACGGCAAGGTATGTTGATAATTGTCCGTGAGACCCCGCTTATGAACGCTATTTTAACATCCCCAGCACTCGTATCTCTCGAAACACCTGTTTGTAGAAATCCTCCAAGAGCTCACTGTACATTAACAGGTTGGTGAAGATTGACACACGATTAAATTCTCATTGATATCCTTGTTGTTTCTAGTCTTATCAGTTTCATCAACGAGTTGAATACTAGAACAACTCCACAAAACGATGAAACGTTCAGCTGGATGGATTTTTCATTGGCTCGAGAGTACGTGTTGCAAGAGCGCTGAATTCGAGTGTGACCTAACCAAGGTTGAACTCGATGGAGGCTTAGAAGAATACCGATCGCAGTCAGGGAACATGGCACTAGTGCACAGACCTCGAGACACACACGATGGTGAGATCCCAACAGAGGTTACAACCCTACAATCGGGTGCTGTCGATTCGGACTACAATAAACATGACTATAAAGGAATATCTTTTATGGCTAGGATTCAGCAAAAGATGTCCATATGTATAGTCAAAACCGAAAGTCTACGGAATACCTCAGTGCAGTGAAGTGGACTATATGGAGTCTCATTGAGTCCAAGACTCTTCGGATGAGAACGACGGTGCGTTTACCATCAGCAAGGTGTGAACTCATGTTCTAGCAACAATATTAGTCCCTTTACAGGCTGAGTTTGTTTCCACGCAGATACCTGTAGCAGGGGAGTAAATGTGAGAAGGGTTGGATCTGGTGTACATGACGTGTACCCAAATGATGGTTCCTTAACCGTGTGTGCCATACGACTCGTGTTCATCTCAAAGAGTAGCTGGGAATCTGCCATCTTGAAGTGGAACCGAAGAGGCGAGACACATGGTAGGTGCAACTGTAAACCACCTGATCGATAGGAAATACCAGATATGTCCGGCGGAAACTTATCAAGCGTCATGCAACCGTTCCGTGGTCGTTCATTGATCCATTACAACTAAGTTAGGAGAACCTATACTCCATCATGGAGAAACTCAAGTGAAAACTTCACCTTAACTTGAAGAACCAATAATACGTCCCTGAAAGATTGTCCAAGTGGTTAGAGCGCGAATTCACTGACCACAAGGTCCGTGGTTCGAACCAGACCCTGCCTCTTGACGTCCTCTGTTTAGGCTTGGGCAACCTGGCAGTATCCCAGCCCTCGTGCAACCTTCGAGTGGCAAGGCAATTAGGCACAGCGACAGCTGAACGAAGAGAACCGAAAATTCGTCTGAAAGTACTGCTGAGTGAACTAGTCAACGACCAGTAAGTGGCTCCCGGTGTGCCAAGATAGCACTTGCTTGCAACTGTGAACGTAAACAATCACTATGGTGTATGTAAATATACCAGGGTGTGTGACTGTCTTCTCAACTCTTATATGCAAGTTTTCACTCTACTACTGATTACTGTCACCGACATAACATCACTCTTTGATTTCTCTGCGAATCGTAGCATGGCACTGTGACGTTGGAACGGGATGATTCATTTGTTCTTGTCAGTACATGCGATTCAGCGACCAACAAACAAACGTCACATTAAACGACTTCAAAGAACCCATACAAAACTTTTTTCGTCGAAGAAAAAACCTACCGCACGATCGATAACCGCCGAAGTGAATGTATCCACATCCAAGGGTGAACCGACTTTTAGCTGGCGATGGTGCTCGAGTAGCAAGCTGCGCAGTTTTGGCCACAGAGAGACTGGTACATACAGACGGCTACATGCACTGCACTTCTGGCCGGAATATTCAAAAGCACTGCGGATGGTACTCACGGCGGCCGCTTCCAAATCGGCAGATGGGTGTACAAAATGATAGTTTTTACCACCACATTCTGGGAAGAAGATAAATGAAAAGGATGTTGAGAGTGCAAGACTCAGTAGATAACACCAAGCGAATTAGATGCGTATGGATATTTTAGCGTTCCCTTACGCTTACCGACAGGTTTCTGGATACCTTATGCAGAATACATAATGAACCCCATCTGCGTGCTGACGGAATTCATGCGGAAACCGACCATATGTGGAGAGTAAATTCAACTGGACCGAAAGAGCGTGCAAGGAACTGTTGACGACCGAGTGACCAAAATCACAATAGATAACGTGGTCAGCAATGTGCTTTCCCACTTATCTCAAGGCTTGGACAACCAATCAATCTTTGGTCATCCACCGTTGTCGTTAGAGATGAGTGAGACAGCAGCAGCTATTACAACTACGGAAAACTTCATGGTCTGATCGATTTGTTCTTGAAATATGAGTTGCCAGCAATCGCTCGCAAGTACTACGAGTGAGAAACGAAGGATCAATTGGGCCACATTGCCTTGGGCCAGCAATAAGCCCGGCTTACCGCCTAGCCGAGGGGAGGTATGCGGATTCTTAATTGTCCATCATTCTAACCACAATGGACCAATGCACTTCCTCTTGAGGTCAAGTGGCAAAAGAGTTTATGTGTAGCATACGCAACAACTTATTCAGACCCAGGTGCATGAGTGTTCTTATTTCAGAACGCAGCGAAAGTTGTTAGACGCTCCTAAGCTTCAAGCAATTGGGTTGAAAGCGATCAGTTAGCTATCTACATACAGTTGTAAGCAAGTGATCAATATCTAGTTGATTCATCGCCCTTGACCTTGGTACAATGAGTGCTGTTGTCGCTTAGCAAACCACGCATCTAGCCTTACAGTGGCGTACTTCAAGTCACTAACTCACATTTACAGCTGGCCATGTAACAAGGATACGACTAGGATTTTCGCCATGAATTTGTATGAGTATATGGTGTGGATCGAAGAAGAAATGGAGCCAGACCCATCAGAAGAATCACAGAATATCGTCAAGTAAATGGCATTTACCATTTGAAACGAGTGCTCGTGAATGTGACCCCAGCTACCGTCTAAAAAATGCAGGAGTTCTTTGTGGAAGCAAAATGGGCGTGAAAGTTTCCGCCTGCCACGAATTTGACTCGGTCACGCCAAAAGGAATTTTCAGGAACCTGACAGTAAATTAGTGAATCCGGTGAGGGGAGAACATATGCCACAGTATTGCTGCTTTCCGTGCCTACTCGGAGAGGCGCGGGCAAAGAGAACAACCAACGACTTGGTGGGACAAATGCGATTGCCAAGTGTCTAGGCAGCGTATCTGTGAGTTACCTTCAACAATGGAGTCGAAGTAAGCCACTCCGTAACCGACTGTACAATATCTGGCTGTGGACAGTTGCAAACGCTACTCTTGGAGTTCTCTGTTCAACTGAATGCTTCGAGGCACAAACACGTCGACATGCCTACAATAGACCAGAAGGGGATCTAGTTGTCGCCGCAAGTCTTACTTGGTACAAGGTTCCTTCTCCAAATAGGGTATGAGCTTACGGTAGTGAAGCATGGAAGCTCGACAAAAGTGTATTTGGTTGGTCGATTGGACACTAGTCTATCCACTCAAGGATTAAGACACGCGAATGTCGTTTCTCTGACGAGCACGTATCTAGCAATATAGCCACTAAACTAATGACGCACTAGGTTGTGAATCCGACAAAGCCGGTAAAGATATGCAACCAAAGTGCTATTCAAGTCAGGGATTGGTTGTTTAGGCTTCCGAGGACCACACCTACTTGACAAGGCGAAAACAGGGCGAAAACAATAGTGGATTGTCTGCGAATTTTGAACAATCGTCCCATATTGCCTAAATCACAGACAAAAGAAACCTTATTGAATATCTTCACAATGGGACATTAAGGCAGACTGTGTGCCCCACAATCTGCGAAAGGATATCCACAAGGGACTCCATCGGGTCTGTGGATCCACTAAAATCATCATGCATATGAGCTTCAAGCTACTAATCCAAAAGAGATCGAGACACAAATAGGTTTGAGAGCTCCTGAGAGTGCACGAAACTCGGTGTCCATGACTTAAATTCGTTCAAACTTTCAAGTGAAGTCTCCAAGAAACTTTTATTCGAATTTCACCTGTGGGACAGTTGCGGCCGTCAACCATCCGACGACGTTTTTTCTGACATATCTAACTACTAAAACAGCTCGCTGATTTTACCTTTCGTTTCCTGGAGTACCTAAAGAAAGCTGTGTACAAAAGCTGCGTGGTTCAAACAGTGCGTATGACGGCCCTTTCTATGACATCACTGACTTCAGAGACAGCGTTCGCACACAGAATGTCACTCTTCAGTGTGTTTTGAAGATCATATTGAGAGTTTTGAAGCTACACTAAGCCACACCACAAAGCACTGAGTGGGAGATATTTGTGACGAGACATAAGCGCGTGAATCATATTGAATTTTAGAGTACGTAAGGATAGTACACAGCCGCAGTGTCCCATCAACGCAAAGTACCTCTTCAGATAGTACCTAAACCAGCATACAAATCACCTGGTGGGTACCATGGAGGAAACATGACTGACCAACGATTGTGATGAGCACAGTCGCTTAGGGTATAGCTGCAATGATCGTCGCCATTATAGCAGTTCCAACTGGTTATGACGTTTAGCGGGGCTTACCAGCCGACCTGTTGAGTGTCCCGTTTCGCGCGCTGTTAGATCTCGATTCTTCTACCATCCTAAGCACCACACAATTGAACGAACGGAGACCTGTAGCTTCATAAGAAACTGAAAACCACATGATTCCCGATGCCATGGATAAGTATATTGGATAAGTGCATTTCGATAAGATACGTGGAGATTGAAATCAGATAACTGCGTTTGAATGCAGTCGTCCTCCAAAAATTAAAGCCACTGTATATATGTCACCTCTTTGATGCATAGTCGCCGCGCGGTTCAAAGTGATGACGGATTTTCTAACTCACAGTATCTCTAGTGTATGAATACTGTGAGCGTAGCCAGTAGCGAATGCTAGAGTTGCCGGTGATCATGTCAGAGCTCGTTTTCAACTTTTAACGAGACTCTTGATATACCTTGCTGAGTTACGATTGCGCTCATAAACGCTGTACTGTAAGCACACGGAACCTCCGGTTATCACAACTCAATCTCCGTAAATGTACGGCCCACAACAAAATTTGCATCCACGGTTGGAAGCAGCTGACTCATCATCCTGTGTTACCCGGAATAGAAAATTGTATGTAAATTGTACTGCATGTCATAAAAGTGGCCGAGTGTGTTTAAAGATGTTTCCAGACAGTATCAATGGCCACTTTTCATGAGACATATCAATTCTGCATATTACCGGGACCGACTCATGAGTCGCCAAGAAACTACCCCAATGGATTAGTGTTATTCCGTGGGGAGCTGGGCGCTTGGTAACAGTGCATTTTCCGGGGACACCTCTCGTGATCTCAATATGCACTGGTGGTCCACAACACACGTGACGGAGCCATATGGAGTGAGTTAATTGAACGCAACGTGATTACCAAGGTATCAGACAACAGACTGGAGCATCGTGGTACGTCAGTGGTCGGAGGAACCTCAAACAGATTGTTGAGAATTGCGACTTATTTGACGCATGCTAAAGTCCAGGACAGAATAAGAGACCAGCCATAATGTCTAGGCCTTGGGAAACATGAAAGGTCTATCACTGTCATAGAAGGGTGCCTTCGGTGCCAGTAGCAGGCAAATCGTGCCCAACGTTCGAGCTTGTCGTTTAGGCGAGACGAGACTTTATCGAAGGTAGGTGGATGATGACACCACGAAACCGAACCAGCATGGGATATGCTAGTTCCAAGAAACGATAAAAGTGAGTGTGGTCGGATATTCCTGAGTGTTCCATTATCGGTCACACCAAGATGTGCTTTCATATAGTCAATAAGCGAAAACTGAAGGACAGCGGTACACCAACTCATTTACCAGCCTCTACGGATTACGGTCACCCTTGTAATACAGACCACAGTCACTCGTTTTTGTAGATGGGCATTGTTAGTAACCATCCTCAACGTACTCCTGTACTGATAATGTATGAAAACAGAAAATGCATGTTTCAAAAACACAGCTCTTTTACTATATTTAAACACTGGGCAATGATGACGCGGCATGGACGAAATTTGTTCTTTTAACAGTACGTGTACCCCGTCTGCAAATTCCATTCATTTGAGGATGCCGCTCTTGGTGTTTCAGACTGTTTTGAGCCGAACGTACTAGAGGTTGCTGTTACATCCTTAAGTTCCGATGAGCTGAGAGCGGCAGTACTAATTGAGAGACTATAATCACTGCAGGAACGGCAAAGGCAACCTTAGGGCAATCGGGCGAACAGAACAGGAATCATCAAGGTGTAAAAAGCGAGACGCGGGTGAGGAATAACTACTAGAATAAATACTAGTGGAACTGCATCGCATTCGAGTCAATGGGACACAATGTATAGTTTTTTCCGGACTTACAAAAAACAAGCGGAAGAATCTGTGAAACACAAGCGGACTGATACAGTAGAGTGCATATGGAAAACGACAATGACATGGGAAGAAGTTTCACGATTACGCTTACCCCCAATAGCACGTGGATAGCCACGATAGTTTGTCAAATTATTGGCAATTTCTTTCAAAATGTGCCGGAACGTTCTAAAATCAAGCGGGAAGTTTTTCACAAGGAGACTCTCATTTTGCTTTCAGTTTAACGAAAACTTCACTTCTACTGGGTTCAATGCTACTTCCAGACAAGCCGGAGACAGCATGCAAAGATTCATGCACCTGATTGAAAAGCCTACGATTATGGTCTGATGTTCTTAGATAGGCTAAGAAAACTGGAAGTAGCGCAGCTTTTATATTTTTTACAGACTGCGGACCAGAAGGACGCTTACGCAGCTATTACAGACACGGATAACCCCATATAACCCTATGCATAGAACGTATGCAATACATATTTTGTCTGTCAGCTTAACTGCGTTAAGCAGGCTGCTCAAAGCATACTAACCAATGTAGTGGCCTTTCAACAGAGACTCAGACACGCAACTGTATTCCAGAATGGTCAGGAGTGAGTTAGGACATCATCCATCTCATCATTCCAGTGGTCCCTCTTGAGAAGAGCCAGTAGTCGGAAAAGTCGTTTTTATCCGTTATGGCATGTACTGAAATTCAGGGACCTATCATCTGAGAACATGGAACGGTTTTCGAAACTCTATTCCACTAGTCCAACATTCACCTAGATGAGCTTGTGTTCCAGAAGGCTGCCGCTCACCAGCTCAATAAAGAACAGTCATCTTTTTTGAGTGACTGCATGGGTTAGTCTGTTACAAAGTTATGTAATCATGTGTCAGGTGGGATAGACGCCCTTCCTGTTTCACCCAGATCTACTCAGTGTATTCTGATTCCGAGCGTTAGCTCGACAAAACCTTTCCATACTCTTGTTTTCATGTGTTTCTTTGATAGAGTGCGCAAAGTCGTGTGTCTTTCGGTCTCTAAATGTCACTCTGTGGTTATGAAGTTTGATTAACTTCGACTTAGTGATCCGTTTTCAACGGTTCTAAAACAACTTGAAGATTGTACATATGGCAGCTAAGGTATGGTAAGACCCAGTGAGCAGAACCAGTCTGTTTATGCTTACTAAGCGACTGAAACTGGAGGGTTACGTGCATCTGGTACTTCCCAAACAAAGAGGAGTCAGTAGGAGACCGTAGGCAAGCCTTTATCACACTCACAAGAAGTAGTGTCTATTCAGAGGCTTTTAGATTTCCACATACGCCTTTACTGATTCTTGGAGGGGACACCTGTATAGAGGTTCATGATATTCAAACATAAAGTCGGAGTTTACGTTAAAAATGTGGTTCATTTCGGGGACCTGATTAACAACGGATTCATTCCACCTACAGAGTGGATTCTTCGGGAAAAACAACTTCATTTTCTGCATTTCACACAGGTTCGCAAGGCATTACGCGGTAGGTGGGAAAACGGACAACTGATAATTAAGAAGGTCCGTTAGTTTATCTCACTTGATGCAGTCCCATCCAGAATCTCCCTATAAAACAATGGTAATAAAACTCTGGAGGGACTCATTCTAGGTTGACAACGGCGCATGTTTTGGCCTGCGAACTGCGCGGGTTTCGTAAATGTGGTGAATGCCCTCAGTACTTTATCAAAACCGCAGTCATCTGGGTAAGTAAAAACGCTTTCGGCAGTGACAGAAAAATGAATCATCAACAGTGGTGTTTGGCATACAAGGCAGGGACCCTGAGAATCGTCACCAAAATTATCACAAACACAGATATACCGGTGTTTTCCGTCATTTGAGTCTGTGTGCGTAGAGTATGCAGAACTTGCCTGGGGGTAAAAATAACGGCAGGACTCCGCAAAAGCTGTTCAGTTCGTTCTCACTACCCACACCCAGAAGGTATCTTAATATGGCCCAATGTGTTTCTTCCCGAGAAACAAGTGTGTAACAATAGACAAAGGGTTGGTACTATAAACTATCAAGCCAGCACTCTAGTTTGGTTTGAAACGTGCCATCCACTCACCTATCCACACATTCGAGTTAAACTCACTTTGTACTGCCTGTAAAATTCACCCCAGCCAGTTGCGCATGTCTGGTCACCACCCGCCCGAATGTTGGCCCATCAGCAGGAACGAAATTGATAACGCCAGGGGGTAGACCAGCCTCACGGAAAATTCTGTTTACATGAAAGGGAAGTTAAGCTATAACATTCATATGGAAAATGGGACAAGAAGCTACAACATAGAATGGAATAGGTGAGGTTGGAGGTCTTGATTACATAGAGACAAAACACTGGTGTGTCCGTTGGTCTCCTCGAGGTTCTATGATTCCATAGTGAGCGTCTAGGAGTCAATGGAAACCTGGGAAACGATGGAAAAGTCCCGAAAATACCAGAGTGTCAAGCCAAGTGGCAATTGTTTATATTCATTGATAAGGTGATCGGTGACAAGTCCTAGTGTGCCCATCGAAGTAGCCGCCTTTCAGCACAGTAAGGCGCATCAATCTGATCGCGGTCAACTAGGGAACGTTAAGGACCAGCTAACAAACAACTTTCCGCCGATTAGCTGGAATTCCACAAATGACCACAAATTCTTCGTTGAGACAGAGCTTGTGCCTAGTGCAGAGCACACGGCGAGGGAGTGCGTTGTTGCCTGGCATTTTTATTTTCATGGAAGAGTATCGGTGTGACAACTCCTCTCTCATATCCATTCTGAGCACCTCTGAACTATGGAAGGAGATGCTGATTCGATTAGTGTTCTTGAGTTATTTGGCCGATTCGCGATGACTTCCGAAACTATAGAGTTAGCAGCCTTTTGTCAAGCGTCGTTTTTCGCGATATGGTTGCATGTTTCTCCAGAATAACGTTGTAAGGTTGGGCCTCCGTTGTAATGATAAACCGATGTGCTCCAGTTCGTCGCCAGCGAGATACGAGAATATATGTGGCATCATCAATTAAGCAGTGTGGGAGTTTTACTTGTTCCTGGTGTCAAAGAAACTGCTGAACTTCATTTACTGTGCGGGTGTCTTAGATATGTCCGTCCCAAGATCACTGCGTTGATGAGTGCTTCATCCTCGGAACTCGTCTCACTTCGGATAAATGATGCACGAACGCTGCTGTAATCAGCTCGGTCAACTTGGTCTAACCGACTGCCGATATGTCAGTCAAGCGTGAATGACACAAAACTAAACTATTTGTTTCACTTCGTAAGTTTCCGTCCACCTTTAAATGCCATTTCCACGTTTCCGTCCACCTTTAAATGCCCTTTCTGGTTACCTGAAGCGAACTGCTGTGCTCTAAGTTCTGCGTTCTACACACAAAATCAGATCACCTGATACACTAGTAGTTATCCACTGCAAAGTTGCGGAAAGTGAACGGCAGTTAGGAGCAGCTGCACTTAGGCAACGAACTATTCTTCCAGGTCCCGTTATGTTCGCTCTTTGAAAGTGCGAATAAAAAACAATGTATAAAACCCGTACCTGGTGCGAACACATTAATTGTCGACCTCCTGGGTAATCATTCATGGCCATAGGACAGAATTCAACGAAAAAGGACGCTGTTAAAGCGGCTCTTGTGACATGAATCAGATATGGACATCTGTGATCAGTATTGCATAAAACTGCTGAACACGTCAATCGGAAAGGTAATCAAGGCGGAATCCAACCCAGTTGAATCTGCGCGGTCGAAGTACGGGTTTGAAATACTGGTAACCGACTACCACTGGCTGACTAAGTGTTCAACAACCATCCGGAAAATTTCGGGTCCGGACCTCCTTCGACATTCGTGGGAAGCGCAATGCTGATTGTGTTATGGGGTAAGAAAGAATTCTCCGGCATTCCACCATAATTATCTAGCGTGAAAACCGTGTTTGAAACAGTGAAAACCACAAGCTGATGCAAGAAAGAACTAACCGGTAAACTACATAGTTTGAATAAACCGCTGTGTCGGACGGTTTCCACAAAACCACGTTTCCCATTAGTGCTGGGGCGCTGGCCAGGTTACCACCAATCGCAGTGAAGTTGAAGGGTGGAATGGATGCCCAAAATCCCTACAAAAGACAATGCGCATAAATCACCCACTCTCAACCCACTTACCTCATTCGGACGGTATACCACCCGATTTTGTGCATCGGGTGTGCTGATTGGCTGATATTTGAGTGCTTCCTAAAGTGTAAGAATCAATAACCACATATGGAACCAGAAAACAAACCGAGGCGAACTGAACGTTGAAGCGTAAGAAATCGGCGAGTTCGGCAGCCGCATCAATCTCCGCTTGGAAAATGGTTTTTGCCTGAACGGTTAGCAATAATCACGTGGCTGATTACTTGACCGAGGATGGTAGAGCCCAAAATTTCACAACGTCTTTTACCACTGATTATATCAGCGGCTTTGAGAAATATGCCAGCACGTTCATCAAAACTGGTGCGAGACCAGGAGTGTCGAGCTTTCAAGGCAACCGCAATAGCTTGGTCAATTTGCTGTTCGGTTGCATAGTAGTAGTTGGCTAATGTGCGTCCGTGGTCAAAGGGCTAGAAATAACGTTGCAGATTACTCGACGGTAGACACAGAAAACGTACCAGGACTTGCTTCTTAGCTTCTGATGACGTCAGTTCTTCTGCGCCAATACATAAGGGCACTTCAAAAGGTGCTTGAGATAACATAGACTGCATAGTTGAATCCAGCTGTTGTCTCTCGGCACTACCACGTTTGTATTGCAAAAATGGCTCATTGGTGGCTTTGTATGACAGGGAAGCAATGCGAGTCACCAGTGGAACTCCGGCTTGCCTAACTGGAGATCTATAGAATATGGAACAAATGAACCAGGGTGAAAAACAAGCGATACTCAACAGTAGGACGCGAAGAAGCATATTTAATTCGAAAAATTTATGATCACAATGCAAACTATGCAAAAAAATGCAGTACAGCCAGAATACCAGTTACAAGTTTGCAGCTTGCACGCTTTCACGACACGTCAAGCTAGAATATACACTCCCACAACACAACTATGTTGTGGAGCATTACCCGTTTTTCAAGCATAAATGCCTAATTTGAATCAGCAAACCTTGAAGTTGGCAGGCAAACAGGTGGCGCAAAAAGACCTCTACTCACCAAATTTCAACTTTTACAAGTCTCCAGAAGATGTATAGTAGAAGACGAGCAGAAAAATGATCACAAAAAACCAAATGGTAAGTTTAACTTTCAACCTCAGACTAATGGTTGATTAACCAATACGTTCCAAAAAAAACTTAGACTGGAAATAAAAAAGGACCAGGATACATTTTAAAAAGTCGCTTGTTACCGGTTGAAAGTAGTTCGGTTTTCTGCCTCTTCATTAAATTCATAGAATGTTATGGTTTTATATTTGCTCTCTTCTTCTCAAAGGGGGTCATCGTTCATTGCTAGATCACTTTTCCTCGTCTCAGCTTGCAGTGGAAAGTTTTGGATGAATAAAGCCTAGCTTCTGGGCCCTCAGTCTTTTCCGTTCTTACTCTGATTGTCGCCGCACTCCATCTCTTATCAAACACAAGTCACTAAAGTAACCGCACCACTAACGATGGTTAGAATGTATCAAACGACAGTAAACTGGATATACTAAACTCAACACCAGCTGTTATGAAAAGGATGAACTATTACAGCAAACAGGTTGTCCCGGTGTCTCTATGCTAGCACAACCATGTAGCCTGCAAGTACCACTACTTTTCACGCAGAAGCACTGCACTAGTATATCGGTTTGATAGCTCCGCGGCGAATGAGGTGATAAGAACAGACTAGCGCGAGACTAGTATGGTGTTATCTCAGACGGCTCCGATAGCCATAGCAATGACGTCGACTTTGGCCATAGGAGTCCATATTTATGTGTTTCAAAAACAACCTAATGGGAAGAGATGTACTATCAGAAGAGAAAACACTCTCGGTTTTCTAGAGACCAAACTTTTGATTAGAAGGAATGTGCGGAGGGTCTAAACGTCCAATTGTCACAATAAGTTTACATGGTGGGTGGTTCCGAGCCCTCGGCAAGCCTGCGAGGATGCGGAGTATCGGTTAGCCTGATTTGTCACCGACATGACAAGCAGAGCAACAGCTTTGTTTACTCATCACAACTATATAAACCATGGTGACAGACACACTATGGCAGAATCACAAGATGAGATGCAATGCTTACCATGTGCTATACCAATTTAAAATCAACTTAAAATCCCTCGATGTCATAGTGAGCCGTACAAGGGTTAAGTTGAAGGCATCGCGGGTGTGTTTTCAACGTGCATGTAACTCATTTTTGAAGTATCCAGATGGTAATTTTATGGTCTTCCAATATAAAATTACGGTATCCTAAAGGATGAAAAATTCTCGCGTGCGTGCAGCGCAGCGCATCCCCTTTCGGAATCCAAGCCTTATTCCAGTTATCGAGATAACCGATGGATGTGTTGCACAGACATGCAAATGCACGAATGTACCTTCCGTTCAAAACTCGATGAATTAGTGACACCACTCGTTACTTTCTAGTTAGTTAGTGCGTGTCGTAGATTAGTCGAGAGAAACTGTCACTCGGGTATGATGAGACAATTGATGCAAACAGAATAGACGACCGAGAATCACCTTTGATATCGGTATCACTTCGAAGAGGGTTAGCAAAGATACGTGGCTAGCGTAGGCCGGACAAACAGTCGTTGTCAGGCTAAATGGGGGGAAAATCGAATGACAATTCAACTATTTGCTGGCTAGTCTATACTTCCTAGGTTGATCAAGCTGCTCCAGCGACAGTTTGAAAACCGAGGGTTGAATACCTTCTAGCAGTTAAATCAGCACAGCATCAGCGGCGACGCTGATCAACAACGAGCAGTTCATCGGGTGTTGCTGGGTAATATTTTAAAGGCTTTTTCATCACCGAGCTATCACCTCTAGGGTCTGGCTATCAATTCCTTCTTACACGTATCCGCTGTAACAGTTAGTACCATTATAATACGGTGGATGGTTTGCGGCTGAAAAACTAAACTGAAGCGAAACTCCCACCATCAACATGGCAACTCTCGAGGAACCCAAAATTGCTCCGAGGCACCTGCAGTCAGAGGAAGAAACTGGGTGCCGTATTCAAAAAAATTGTGATTGTTTTTTTTTCGGCTTGAAGGGGCAGACTAATCAGCAGTGGAAATCGTCGTACAACATTAAGGTTGTAATTTATTTATAATACCAGAGAGGTGTACTTTTGAGAAAAATGTGGGCTGGAAACATTTTTATTGTGGTCTGATCAGCGGTTGCGAAAGGAAGACGGGTTACTGTCACAATGGTAATCAGACTGAAACCCAAGTAATTATCGAAATTATTGCGCCTAACCACCTGCCGTGTAATGAATTCGATGACATTCTTGGACGGAGCAGGTCATGGGTGAGGCTGGGTGATGCCTGAGTGAATAGAAAAACCGACATACCTCCAACAACAAGGGAGGTTCCGCACTCAGTAGCCAACTTCTCGCTGTTAGTTGGTAATCCGACTGAAGGGTAGAGGACGGGCAGTTGATTCACTGTTAAGATATCCGGTACAGCTATCAAAGCGCTCGTGATGGCCGGAGACAGGTGCGTCATTGTGGTCCTTGGTGATTTCACTTGCATGATATTTGGGTCAAACGGAAGTTTACAGATGTTTGTGGATTCCTTGGTCTTCCTCTAACTCCTACGAAGTCTCACAACACAGAAGGCTTTATATCAAATGAAAAAACGAGAAAGAACCCAGATAGAACAAAGATGATTAGCTTGATATAATCGCTAGTATGCTACCGGTCCTGTTTCTGTATCACGGCGGAAAGTATTTTGGGTTATCCAATATTAGCATGCTTTGGTTTCCATCAGGACGTCGTAACAGACCCACATAAGCTAAGCTGGAATCAGTGTCCGCAAATGTTTCCGCCTTGGTTGTTCACCACCTTCACCAATTTTCATTTCTGACCCAAACGTGTGCTCGTGAACGAAGCCAGACAAGGTACAAAATGCTTTGGAGTCCTTGAGACATATACCCCGCTCTTTCTAAAGTACTGTGACGGAAACGGCCTGCCTTCTAGTTAGATATATGGTCAGAGTATCTGGCACAATGTGTTTGAAAAGGCCTGATTTTTGAAGGACGTTCAAAATCATCGACAAAACACCAACAAAAGATGACCGAGTCATTTACATACTGCACACGAGACGAATGGCGTGGCTGCTTTGTAGAGGAAAGCCAAACAGAAAAGTGTGTACCCAGTCGCATTTCGTATGTGACGCACGACACAGGCCCGCATCCTATTCTAATACATTTTTAATCCATTCGCAAGACCTGCTGACCGATCACAAGCCAAATTAGATAAGCTAATTAAACTCTATACAACACCATGTGACGGATTTTCAGCGATCACAATAAAAACTGCGGTGACACCGGAATCACAGGAGGAAAAAATGCAAAGGAGTTATGGTAGGTAACTGTTCGGTTAGGGCTTGATTCTTAGTGATCGGAGTTGAACAAACATTGGCAGGTGGGGGGATATTCCTATTCGTCACGTATGCGTCTAGCGAAATACTGTTCGACGTTTCAGGATTCGACCATGCGAGGCGATTTTAAGCGTGCTATCCCCTCTCCTGAGTCTCTTTTAAAAGTTTCAGCAAATCGTTCCACTCGGCACCATCATCACCGACACAGTGTTCAGCAATGAGTCGTCACTACCACATAATCATACTTTATTTGAATGCTTTAACTTAAAGAAACGAAAAAACGTGGACGGTGAACGGACTTAGTGCTAGCTTACAATGATCATTTCAAGGTGCCTACACCACCAGACACTTATTCAGGCAATCAGGATAGAAACTGACAACAAGAAAGTCAGCGAACCAACCACTCAATTTATCAGCTATAAACTGTGTAACATAGGCACAGTGGTTCCAGGTGCTACCGTTTCCATCACCGGAGAGTGGGTGTGGGATATACAGCCAAGCCTTGGAGACGATAGCATGTTCAGTTAGTTCATGAACTGAGTAGCCACGCATTGAAGGCGAAAGCTTTTTTATGCGAGGGTGCCACCGACTGCGCGATCGTGCTATCTCTGCCAGTGTCATGAACTATTGCTGATTAGGGTCCCTAGGTCCCCATCCAGGCGACTAAGTTTACTGGTTAGCGTTTTCACATTTCGTTGTCAGGTCATACACTGTTCACCTCTTGGTCATTCCCACTCAGAACAGGGCCGGATGAAAAGAGCTCTGCGAGGTGAACGGTCTTCTGGAATACGGAGCACAAGTCCTAACTAGTGTAACCTATGACGGGTGAATAATGTATCTATTGCGGAAGAGTTCTTTCCTTCTAGGACCATCTGACGCACCTCAATACTTCTAACCCGGTGTTCCCACCAGAACTGGCTTCGTAAACTCTGCCCTCGACGGACAGACTGACTTCACATTGGCGCCATAGATATCGAATGTTGGAAAAAGCTGCTCTGTAGCCACGCATTGAAGGCGAAAGCTTTTTTATGCGAGGGTGCCACCGACTGCGCGATCGTGCTATCTCTGCCAGTGTCATGAACTATTGCTGATTAGGGTCCCTAGGTCCCCATCCAGGCGACTAAGTTTACTGGTTAGCGTTTTCACATTTCGTTGTCAGGTCATACACTGTTCACCTCTTGGTCATTCCCACTCAGAACAGGGCCGGATGAAAAGAGCTCTGCGAGGTGAACGGTCTTCTGGAATACGGAGCACAAGTCCTAACTAGTGTAACCTATGACGGGTGAATAATGTATCTATTGCGGAAGAGTTCTTTCCTTCTAGGACCATCTGACGCACCTCAATACTTCTAACCCGGTGTTCCCACCAGAACTGGCTTCGTAAACTCTGCCCTCGACGGACAGACTGACTTCACATTGGCGCCATAGATATCGAATGTTGGAAAAAGCTTGTCGGTCGTTCCGATTCAAGAAGTAATCTCACCTAGCAGTTCACAAGAACTTATACAACAGCTCAGATAAATAAAGTTACCTACCACGTCGGTTGGTTCGTCTACACTCATGAGGTTTGGGGTTCGATTCCACTCAGTCTAGTAGCGGCACTTTACACTTCAGGTGGGAAGCGCATACCAACCCGTGCCGTGGAATTATTCAGGTTATCTAAAATGGTTAGCACTTCTGAGAAACCTGAACCAAGGAGAGCAATATCGTCTTCACACTCAATGTCTGTGTGCAAGCGTTCGGGGAACATTTCTACCCCCTCCTCGGGGCTTCAGAGGTAGGCAAAGAAATTTCAAAAGTAAATCAATAACGAAGTTGAAGAGGGAAGACGATAGAGGGCAGCCTTATCTTATACCACTGTGTGTGGTACGCAACCGCACAAGTTCGCATAAACAGCTCCCATAAGGAATATAAATTTGGGACAACTTTGATCGCCGGATACCATCAACGTTTCTGACGATCGACAAAGTCAAGATCAACTTTCAGGTAAAGAAATACGACCAACGTTTGAAGGAGTGGCGTTGTTCAGAAACTTGTCTCAAGGTTCCTGGACCGGGGCGAAACCCAGCTTGATTCCCACGAATCTCTCTCCCGATAATCGATCAACCTGCGCAAAATAATGCCGGAGAGCAGCTTAGATGCGACGGATACCAGGTTAATGCCACAATGGTTTTCGCATGACGTTCTTGTGCCCTTTTTGAGGACTTGGTAGAAAGTCGGGAAGCTCATTCGGCTGGCATTGTTTTCATTCCTAATCTTCTGCAGTATGAATATCAGACTGTTCGCTAGAACATAACCACCTTCTTGAAGAGTGCGGGGTGCAGACCACTTGGACCAGGTGCCCTAACATCTCACACTGGATTTCTGTTGATCACGGGCTGGTGTCGATATTCCATTCAGAGCCGCTGGGTTCTTCCCGCAGTTATGTTGAAAAAGACCATCGAAATCGTTCTTTGGAATGTTCAGTACATCACTCAAGGGGACAACCTTGTGATTGAGTCGCCGTCCCGTCCTTTTTGCATATTATTTCGCTGACACCTGTCTTCTTTCGACCGGTAAATCGAATCAGGTGAGACAGGGCAAGGCTATTTCCTGAAGTGAAGGCTTTCACCATCTCCTGGGCCTTTCCAGCATTGTCATTCTTCAAACTCTCAATCATCTTGTATTCGAGGATCTGCGTGCTGCATATTATTTCGCTGACACCTGTCTTCTTTCGACCGGTAAATCGAATCAGGTGAGACAGGGCAAGGCTATTTCCTGAAGTGAAGGCTTTCACCATCTCCTGGGCCTTTCCAGCATTGTCATTCTTCAAACTCTCAATCATCTTGTATTCGAGGGATCTGCGTGCGCCATCACAGTTACTGCTTGTTGGTATAGCAGTAGTGTGACCTGGACGATAGTTAGTATCGAATTAGTTGAGCCGGATGGCCTGAACAGTTTTGAAAGCTGGTACCATAGCTTCTTCAACTCTTCTCCAAACCATCGTCGTCTGCATGGCTGTGCGTTTCCAGTAGCTTTCTAGCCGGATGAGCTTTATACTCTTAAACTACTGAAACTTGCAGACGTTGGTGAATGGAATCGCTCTACATTGGCACGCGTGATGCTGACGGAAAGGAAAGTGATAATCTGGTTCGTACGACATGATCAGAGGCAAGCTGCATATCTCTGAAGGGACAAAAACCTTTAATTGATGCTCTCCGTCTGTAACTGATAGCCAAATGGTTCAACTGGGTCCATGAATGTGGTTGGTGGCCTCTAACTAACTCGATGTGAGTTTTTTGGCCAGAAACAGA
The DNA here is from genome assembly GCF_000715545.1 of Opisthorchis viverrini. Taxonomy (NCBI): domain Eukaryota; kingdom Metazoa; phylum Platyhelminthes; class Trematoda; order Opisthorchiida; family Opisthorchiidae; genus Opisthorchis; species Opisthorchis viverrini. The sequence goes on from NW_008751748.1 coordinate 155,375, forward strand.
CGATGATCAGCACACAGCCGAGAGAGTTGCTATCCATTATTCGTACGTTTAGCGTCGACTCCAAATGTACCACCTAATAGTGCTTCTTCCGGACTTAGTCATCCAACTTAGGCATTCATATCACCCACCGGGATTGCTATATCCGTTCTTCTTGCTGACCGAATCAGTCGTGACAGATCTTGATAAAACCCAACCTCAGTCTTAGAAATGCAGTCTATGAGGGGAGTATGCTGATGGGGCAAATAAACACCGTTTACCGCATCGACCTGCATTGATCTCAACTGAGCCAGACAACCGCAAAGCACGAAGACGATTGTTTACTGGGATTCAGTTCAGTAGAGCACTTTCAGCCTTGGGGATGAGTGCAAATCACACATGGTAGATATAATGAGCCATTGCGTCAGGATCACAAGACACTCGAAGAATGAGAGTCCGATTACCACACCACCGACACTGATTAGCAGCGTACCAAACCAGACGCAGTGGGGATCGTGCGACCCCCATCCTGGAAGGCGAGTCACACCGAGAGCGCACAGACTTTACGTAACCTCTTCCATAGGCTTTTACCAGGTCAAAAGTTGGTCACCTCACTGTTTGCCCCACTCTGATTTTGACCCGGAAACAAACACTCCTATTTTCTCTAACAGCTTTTTTCGCACAACCGTACGAGGTATGCAAACAATCCATAGAGTAAAACAGTGGCTCGGCAACGAAGTATCAAAGCCATTACCAGCAAAATCAGCTGCAACGGTCATCCCCGTCTCCAAGAACGAGGGTCCTGCGTTTAGGGACAATCAGACGTGGCTCAGTCATGTGTTTAGTGGCCCATATGAATCCAAGCTGTTGCCCCCAGTGCACAGCTATGCACCACAACCTCTTCAATCAAAACTGACTGCACTGACACTCCTGCGTCCATGCACCAATGATATCAGCTAACGCTTCCAATGTGCACCCATCTGCCCTTAAATCCCCAAACCGTCGGTGAACGAAGCTGTGGCAGCTAAAGCCACCGTAAAGCGAGTGCTTGGCTTTTATATCTGAAGATGATTATGATGTTTCTGGTGGACTAACACATGTGACCAATTTTCCCCATCCACCTTATTATACCGGATCACTGAACTAGCTACATAGAACTGATTTCAGCTTATGGGGATTTCGACGCCAAGGTCACACATCTCGCAAAATAACACTGTGTAAAGGCCCTAAAAGAATACTCAGGCTGACAAAATGGCATAAGTTGGCTGTCAGAACGCCTCGGTGGTCAGCGCACGCGATGGACAGTGATGGTTTTTTTAATGTAACTTTAAGGACATCATAATTATATGTAAAAGCTAGTATTGTGGTGGCAAACGCAACAATTGCCTTCAAAGTGTCTAGGATGAGGATCCATACGTCTTGCTCTAGGGCATTGGATGACTAAATTTGGGGAAGTCGTAGCCTAAGTACACAGCCTCTCAGTACATTACGAGCTTGGCGGGAAATTTTGGGGAGAATCCGAGTGATACTGGGTTCGGCTGCGACATCGTGTACCCGAACTGAAATGAACCGGTCAAATAAATGGATTTTGTTCCTCCACGGAGAAATCACCGGCCTTCATCTTGTTTGACTCTCCATGATAAGGATCACCCCAGGAAATGCGCTGTTGCCACGGCAGCTCTGACCACTAGCTATATGACAGTGGAGCGGATGTGTGCAGGTGCAATACACCCTCCAGGGTGGGGTCCCCGTGACCCGTTCTGCGCTAGGCTGGAGACAGCGCAAGAAATAGCGGCTTATTGATGTCAGAGGAGTTCGTGTTGCCAGTTTCTTTCCAGGTTCTCATTAAACGCTTAGAAGTCTAGGTACTTCAGGATTCCTGTGTTAGGCCACGTCCATTTCCCCACTCAATCTTTTCTCTTCTGTATACTCTAAGGCTTTGGATAAAATTAGATAAACTTTGCGGTTCAACGGTAGTGAAGCATCAGTGTCAACACCGAGTTTGCAGTCTCTGATGATATGCATGAAGTCGGCCAGAAGAGCATCGCTGGTGCGCTGTATCACCTTACAACTTGTCTACCTTTTCAAATGAAATAGCCAAGGCAGAGTCCGTCTTGGGAGAATTTGATTCTTTTGCATGAGAAATGTCAATCACCTAGCTGCCCTTCATTTCGATAACGCCAGGTCCACTTCGGTGGATCTGCCTTTCATACTACAGAATAAGGGCTTCAGAAGTCCTGCAGAATGTGGGGAGGGACATGCAAAAGTCCTGCGGACGAGAAGTCTGGTTTCCCGGCGGATTCGATGCCAATTGGCTGACCGGCGATGGTATCTAAATTAACTCCGAAATACCTATCTTGCTCAGTTCGCCTTTAAAGAACGCTTAAACCAGAAGGATCGGAATCCAATGTGAGACACTTCTCACAATACAAACCAATTTAGCGATAGAACTTATGTTTTTTCGAAAGGGGAGAACGTCTGAGCCTAGACGTAACACGCAGCCGATAGGATTGATGGAAACTCTCATTTAAATGGATCCTAGGATTGACAAACAGGATCAGGGAGTTGCCTGTGTGCTTTGGCTAATCTAAGGTGCACAGGCGAGAAAAGGTGTCACTGCCTTTCAGGCATTAAGCTTAGGCTGTAGATTGACAGAGCATGAAGTATTCGAAAGTGATTTTAACTGGGTCTCCGATACAACATGAATAACCTTCAGGGGATGGTTATTAAACACTGAGGAATGACCAAGGTTCACGCCCTAGTTCTGCAAGAGTTTTCACTGTGCTCCGGATGCATTTATAGAACCAACGATGAAAACCTCATCGTTTAAAAGTTTCTCAAATAAGGCGGAGCTAATTAGGCTCTCTTGGAGCCGACGGTAATCTTGGAAAAGGAGATCAAGCATCTCCAGACGGGTTTTGTAGTCAACGGATTGGAGGGCAATGATCACCTCCATGGCAGCCCGTTGGACATCCCCTACGTCGCGCGCCGATGGTTTGGTAGGAATCGATGTTGCACCGGGGATACAGAGTAGCCCGCTATACAATCTGTTCTCACCACGCAGATCAGGTTAATAGGCCTGTTGTTGCCAGGCTTTCTTTGAGCCTAAAGATAATCCACCGTCAAAACCTATGGAATTGATGCTTTCCAAATACCGTTTACATATTCAGAATTATGAGTGAGGGGAAACAGAAAAGGGTACTTACAAAACTAGCGCCGACATGCCCACTCAAACTACGTACACGGCGGCGAGTTCCCCAAATGACCTTCACCTCGACAATCAGTGCAACCGGCTCCCTTGTTCACAGTTTCACGGATTGATAACGAGGGCCGATGATTTTGCCCAAGTTTCCTGGGTCGGTTTTGTTATTTGGTTTTGTTCTTTCTCTGATGATATGCATGAAGTCGGCCAGAAGAGCATCGCTGGTGCGCTGTATCACCTTACAACTTGTCTACCTTTTCAAATGAAATAGCCAAGGCAGAGTCCGTCTTGGGAGAATTTGATTCTTTTGCATGAGAAATGTCAATCACCTAGCTGCCCTTCATTTCGATAACGCCAGGTCCACTTCGGTGGATCTGCCTTTCATACTACAGAATAAGGGCTTCAGAAGTCCTGCAGAATGTGGGGAGGGACATGCAAAAGTCCTGCGGACGAGAAGTCTGGTTTCCCGGCGGATTCGATGCCAATTGGCTGACCGGCGATGGTATCTAAATTAACTCCGAAATACCTATCTTGCTCAGTTCGCCTTTAAAGAACGCTTAAACCAGAAGGATCGGAATCCAATGTGAGACACTTCTCACAATACAAACCAATTTAGCGATAGAACTTATGTTTTTTCGAAAGGGGAGAACGTCTGAGCCTAGACGTAACACGCAGCCGATAGGATTGATGGAAACTCTCATTTAAATGGATCCTAGGATTGACAAACAGGATCAGGGAGTTGCCTGTGTGCTTTGGCTAATCTAAGGTGCACAGGCGAGAAAAGGTGTCACTGCCTTTCAGGCATTAAGCTTAGGCTGTAGATTGACAGAGCATGAAGTATTCGAAAGTGATTTTAACTGGGTCTCCGATACAACATGAATAACCTTCAGGGGATGGTTATTAAACACTGAGGAATGACCAAGGTTCACGCCCTAGTTCTGCAAGAGTTTTCACTGTGCTCCGGATGCATTTATAGAACCAACGATGAAAACCTCATCGTTTAAAAGTTTCTCAAATAAGGCGGAGCTAATTAGGCTCTCTTGGAGCCGACGGTAATCTTGGAAAAGGAGATCAAGCATCTCCAGACGGGTTTTGTAGTCAACGGATTGGAGGGCAATGATCACCTCCATGGCAGCCCGTTGGACATCCCCTACGTCGCGCGCCGATGGTTTGGTAGGAATCGATGTTGCACCGGGGATACAGAGTAGCCCGCTATACAATCTGTTCTCACCACGCAGATCAGGTTAATAGGCCTGTTGTTGCCAGGCTTTCTTTGAGCCTAAAGATAATCCACCGTCAAAACCTATGGAATTGATGCTTTCCAAATACCGTTTACATATTCAGAATTATGAGTGAGGGGAAACAGAAAAGGGTACTTACAAAACTAGCGCCGACATGCCCACTCAAACTACGTACACGGCGGCGAGTTCCCCAAATGACCTTCACCTCGACAATCAGTGCAACCGGCTCCCTTGTTCACAGTTTCACGGATTGATAACGAGGGCCGATGATTTTGCCCAAGTTTCCTGGGTCGGTTTTGTTATTTGGTCGGTTTTGTTCTTGAGGTTCCAAAACTTTCCTATAGATCTTGAAAATTGATGGATTATTGGTGATCTAGCTTCGGAGGCTGGGAGGTTGGATGCATCTTGCTGCTGCCTCACGGATTCACGGATTGATACACAGGATCGAGGCTTTTGCCCAAGTTTCCCGGGTCGGTTTTGTTCTTGTCGGTCAGTGGCTGTCGTTCACCTGAAAGGCACAAGTGAAAAAAGGGTGTAGCACTGCTCGTTATGTTCTCAGCGCGGGGCAGTATGCTCGCCAGCGCGAGGATTCGCATAAATAAACGTCTAATAGTGCTTT
>NW_008751748.1:161089-173563 GCF_000715545.1 Opisthorchis viverrini
CATTTGGAGGGCTCTGGCATTGGAACTCTAGGATTTCAAGTCGTCCGCAAAAAGTAGACATGGACTCACAAGAATGTCTGGGAGGTCGCTGACGTAGATCAGAAACAGGAGTGGTCCCAAGACGGAGCCTTGAGGAACTCCAATGGAGACCGGCGCTGGAGAGGAATAAGTTGAGCCTATTCTCACTCTGAATGACCTGTCTGATAGGAACGCCTTGATCCAGCGATGGATTTTCCCTTGAATCCCGTAAGACTCGTGTTTGTGGAGCAGCGGGACGTGTGGGTCCCTATCAAATGCTTTTGAGAAGTCGAAAAATATGGCATCCGATATGAGTCCTTCGTCCTTGGCTTGGGTTGAGCTGTCCATAAACACGAGCATGTTTGTTACGCAAGAACGGTTTGGGAGAACTCCGTGTTGAGCTGGAGATATCAGATTGCTGGAAGTAAGGTGATCTAGGATGGCTCGCTTCAGAATGCGTTCCATCACCTTGCACGGCACGCTAGTGAGGCTTATAGGCCTATAGCTGCCAGGCGATAATCGGTCACCAGTCTTGTAGATTGGCGTGACAATCGCTTCCTTCCAAGCAGGGGGAAGGCGGCCTTCGTCAAGCGACTGACGAAACACCAGGTGTAAGTGGTTTGGCAGTTTGGAGAACGTTCCCTTCAGGATCCTCGGATGGACCTCGTCGGGTCCCAATGCGCAGAATGGGTTGATCTTGTCCAAGAGTTGCCGTTGTAACTTGATACCGTCTTGTCGAGCTCATAAGTTTGGCCTCAGCAAGCGTTATGTTCTAGAAGCCTCTAAGCATCAGCAACTCGGGTGAGCTCAGTGGCAGTCAGTCTCATCAATAGTATGTTCATCGGGCTCGGTGGTCGGACTGGAGATGTTCCACTGTGTGAGATAATAGCCTCAGTATGCGCACCGATGAAGTGTGCCTTTCATAATTCGGTTTGAGCAGATTAGTTGGATGAGTTACACCGCATCTCAAGATCTGCGGGCGTAAGCCTAAGGTAAGAAAGTTTGATCATCTTATTGCCAAGTGCTCTATGTGTACCTTTCTGATAGCCGAGTGAGGGGGTGTAGTGGAAGAAAACACTCAGGCATGCCTTCTTCACTCACTCAGCCGCCATGCATCATGAACGCTCAAACACGCTTCAATGAAAGGCACATGCGTGTACCGTTACCTGTCCAGCAAATGGTGTTGCGCTAAGCCTAGAGCCTTTTGAGAACCAATGAAGTGAACGTTTCACGATTTGAGATGGGTCGGGCCTGTCGTGGCTTCTGGAAGCCGAGTGCCGAAGCTTAGAAAGTGTCCCAATGCAAGACCCTTAGAAGCTGACGCCATTACCAGCAAAGCGATGACGAATTTGTACATTTTGACCGAGATATTTCGTTGATAGAAGCCCGCAGCGCCGTCCTTTGAATGTTATGCTCTTTGAGGTCTTGCAGCTGTACCGCGTTGGGATATCACTCAAACGATTCCGGGCGTTAACGTAGCGTTCCTTCCTGGGTGAGTCCATTGTGCTTTTTCCCATCAGGCTGTCTACGTACACCCACTTTGCTGTAATACGGGAGCGGTTTGCCATAAATCGGGGCTTTTGATGTGGTAATAGGTTGTTGGCCTTTGGACACAACATGAAATTCTCCAAAAAGCAGCCACTGGCATGATGTAGTGGCCTCGTACACCCTTCAGCACTGGCTCCTATAGACTCATCCACTTCGCAGATTCATCAGTACGCCTTTGATTGTGCCACGTGGAGTTTCGGATTCTTCAGCGCCGCACATCGCTTCAACTGTATCATCCGGCTCAAGGCTTGGTTTCCTCTAACCTCCTCTGTCACCTCATAAGTGAGCGTTACTGAAACGCTTTAGTGGTTGGCTATGATAACATGTGACAATATGATAATATGATAATGTGTGACAGGCCCATTTCCTCCAGGCTGCCCGTCGCACACTCAGGTAACAGTTACGGGATATGAGGTTTCGAGTAGTGGCTTTCAGCTACAACTCAGGCGACACCCTACTTTGTTAGTGCAATCTCTGCATAATAATCAGAAGGGACAACATGTACCCACGCACACACCGCACCATCCTGAGTGTCGCACATTGAACTCTGATGCTATTGCTTTGCTGCAGTATTTATTAGCTGTAACCACCTCTCTTCGTTTGATAATCTAGGCTGCAAGGTACTCGCTGTTTCAAACGGTATGCAGGTGAAAATAATAGGTATGTGGTCGGGTTTAGGCGACCTAGAAATGTCCCTCAATCAAGCAAAGTGCCACGAATAACATCACCGAAAATGCAAACGGATTACACTAATGCCCGGTAAAAGCGGCGACTTCGGAGACCCCACATCCTGCCTGAACTAACTTTCGCTTCCTTCTGGTGAACGGTCCATCTGCCTTGACTGAGAAATACGGTTGAATATCTGTGTTTTCTGCATCGTGCACAACTGACAAAAGGAATGCGTACATGTGCATGAATCACATAGCATTTATTCTGTGCCATGAATTGTGTGAAGTGAGGGGCGAGAACGACGGACCTGGTGAAGTAGCAGAATTGTGCTGCCCACTAAAAGCAAACCCAAATTATTTTCGCGAAAACTATAGGGCTTGGAAGTTATGACTTTTACGGAGGTTCAGTATAATCCATTTGTACCGGTCAGTTTAATGATGCTCACCGTAATTTGCATTCATACTTTCGTAGCCAACCAAATTTCTTTTTGCCATCGTTACTCTGGCGGGGAAAGTGTGGTGGAATACGCTCCCAGCCTCGCTGTTGCATCCTAGAAAACGACCTTCTGATTAGGTATCAAACAACCACCTATTTCGGTGGGCAGATGCTCTTTCGCGATTCACTGGATTTCATAGTGCGATTGTCGAAGGCACAGTAATCGTAACTGTTGACGTTGAGTCAGATATCAAGCGCATTATCGCCGACGCGGTCCAAGCCCCCCCAAAAATCACAGCTACGATTAAAGAGGCCACTAAACGCGACTGTTTGCTGCAAGAAATTGTGGAATTTATTCGAGTCAACTGGCCCAAAAAGAGCCTCAACCCAAAGGTTTGTCAGTGCGCCAATCGTCAGAAAGCGCTATCAATAGTCGATGGTTGCTTAATGTTTGTTGAGGGGGTGATATCGCCAGAGGTTCGCCGACAAACAGTAGTCAAACAGTCCCACAATCATTACCCAGGAGTGAGCCGAATGAAATCATTGGCCAGAAGCCTCGTTTATTGGCCTCGCATGGACAAACATCTGGAGGACTATTGCCGAACTTGTCCCCAACGTATTCAAGCTGCCAAGAATCCTCCGCGATGTAAACCACACGATTGGCTTACGCTTGAGGCGCCATGGCAACGGCTACACAACAACTTTACGGATCCAATCGACGGTCTGTATTATCTGATGATCGTAGACGCACTCACGAAGCGGCCAGAAGTTTGTGCATGCGCAAGGCATCTACCGAAGTTACCACTGCGAGACTGCAGAAAATATTCAGTTATTTTGGGTTACCTGGTACAATTGTGACGGACTATTTTACGCAGTTTACTTCAGCTCTTTTTGATGGTTTCTGTGTTTGGAACAAACTGACGCATATTCGGTCACCGCCGTACCACCTCAATCAAATGGCCAAGCTGAGAGATTTGTGGCTACTTTTCAACTAGGGCTGTTGGAATCTCGAGGGGACCAACGGACGGTTTCATTAATGCTTTCCTAACCAACTACCGGACGACACCAAACCTATGTACGCCTGATGGGAAGTCTCCAGTCAAACTTAGGTTTGGGAGGAAAGTGAAGACATTGATGCATTGCGTTCCTGGAAAACCAGAGACCGGCGATGAAGACTAACTAGTACAATTCAACGGCAAATGTCGCTCTGGACGTATCTTTAGCCGTGGAGACTACGTCTTTGTCAAAACTACTCAGCATATCGCTGGAGTTCGGGAGTCGTAATGTTGAAAAGAGAGAACGTCGTCTATGGAGTAGAGGTTGGTGGGACGGTGTAGATTAGGTATGCTAATCAAATTCGGCGATATAATACAAGAAACAAAAACGCATCTACCGTTAGACATCCTCCTCGAAACGTTCAAAATGCGACCGAAAAATGAGTCAACAGATTGGAACATTGGCGTCAGCCCGGCTCTGTTGAAAAGAAGAACTGGACGACAAAGAATTCCAGTAATAAGTTTGCAGACAAATCCCAGATTGCGAACCTACGATCTATCTCCAAAAGGGGAAGTGTCAGGACGTGCCCAGGCATGGAAAAATTACAATTTCAGAGTGACGCATCCCCAAGGTCACAATCGGTACGACACGTTCGGAAAGGAGGTGCGTTTGCGGAGCTGACCAAACACGGCTTAACAACATGCAACCAGCGGAGTGGGACTGAAAGTGTTCACGACCGGAACACCGCCATTGGCTGTACACAACGAACAAGTATACGACCACATTTGACCATTTAGTAAACCTATATATATTAGCAGAAGCTTTGTATGTTTTGTCCTGACAATACACCCGTGTCCCGAGTTTTCTGTCTTCTCCTTATAGCGTAATCTGGCAAGCTCAGTGCAGGCGTAACAAATAGATGGCCACCCACGATACAACACATTTGTTTACCGGTTTACGAAATAAAGCCCGGAAACCAACTAGCCTATTTAAGCATTTCGCGGTGTTCCTCAAAGGTGAGACAACATCTGCGGAATATCCAATTCAAATTCCTCCAGGGTAGTTGGGTGAATGACGTCCGTATGCTTTATACTTCTCAGACGATATGAGTTCGTCCAACGAACTTCGTCGAAACACGTTGTTTTACGTAGCTTGCCCTGCATTCGGCATAAGATTGGAGGACGGCTTGATGTGTTTTGCAGTGGTGATACAAGTTTTATCTCTGTGGATGACTTCAAACAACCCCCAGTGCACAACGAAACGTTATTAGATACCTGCATGCGAGTCATCAACGCAGCGATATCTTTCCCATTGGGATTAATCACGCTAATTAGCTGGAACGCGTCAAAAAGCCCAAACGCACTGACGGAAAATAAGGCCACTCAGTGCTGATTATCATGTTAACTGCACACGCTATCTCCTACGATGGCTACTTGTCATACCTGCAATACCTGTGCCTATGTGCGACGCTGATTATGAGGCCTCCGCTAAGCACGGCAGCCTTGTCCAATGCCCAACGATGGTCCATCATACTCACTACTGTACGCGTCGTCGCCTATTTTGGCAGCTTATAGTACACACCGGGCCAGTTTTTATGCCGGCCGATGAAAACAATGCCTCCCCTATGCGTGAGAGACCTATCTAACGGTCAACAATGGTCATTCATACTCAAGTGTACGCGTTTCCGCCCACTTCGACTACTTATCTTATATCTGATCTCTGCGTCTATGTACGACAATCTCCCTAACTGTTTGTTGCGCGACGCTTGCTGTAAAACAGGACAGTATTTTGCTGCTAAAAGTGAGGAATGACCGCTCCATTTTTATTTTCTTTAACAGAGATAATACAGTTGTTGCTCATCTATATTTCGAAGGTATATCCCAGTTCAGTAAATGTGAAAGGACGTGAATAAACCAAATTACCTATATTGTGCTTCACAATCTTCACGGAGACAACATGCTGATGAGTGGTAGCCATGAAAATATATGAATTGCGCAGCTAAAAGTGAACTTGAATATGTTTAGACAAATTTGAACAAAACTGTTACACTTTGGGAAAATTTGTGTGCACCAAATTAATACAGTCAAATGCTAACCTCTGGTTCAAATGATGATTTCAGAGGAATTTGAGGTGTGCCTCTATGGTTTTGTAAAGATAGTCAAAATATAAAATAGTGTAATCATAGTGAGAACCAATAATCCTGCAGGATCCAATTCTTAAATTAATATACTGTATTTTTTCAAAGCGTAGTTTAAAGTTTAAACTGCGAGAACACGCCAGCGCATGAGCAAACATGGGAACTCCTTGGGTAAGAATGTATTGGGTCGTTCTGCCCAGCCATGAAAGGCCAATATCATTATTCGTCTCTCACAGGTAAGAAAAAAGCGCACCTATTATTTAACTGCGACCAGTTGATAAGATATTTCCCAATGAAAAAACGCTTTTTTTCGCATGACGGCTCAAAGGGCAAACTACCCAAGGTCACCGCGCCAACGCGGAAATGGATAGACGCTGCACGCCGGTGGTTAGACGCACACCCAAAATTTCTCTAAAACCGTGGTTCGAAGGAGGAAAACTTTAACATAAAGTTTTAACATTTGACGGTAATTTTCCGGGCGTATGAGATCTTTCCGCACGGCCGCAATTTTGTTGAAAATGTTTTTAACCTACTCAATCCCCACGATATTTAAGGCCCGCGATATTCATATTTTAGTGGTGTAACGCATTTGAAACTCGACTGTATCAGCTTGCACGTCTCTCATATGACCTTACACGTGCCTCTCCCTCTCCCCCCTATTGCACGCATCACAGACGAACCACCACGAGTCCCGGGAAGGAAAGGGTAACCCTCTCGTACACCCCTCCCTGATTTACCTTGACCTGACTTTGTACCCCCGTCCTCCGGTTTCGGTTCCAGGTTAATACACGTGCGTTGTTGCCACACTCCGGTGTTCTTTTCTGTGCCACCCGACCTGTGCGAATATGTACTGCATGTGCCGTGTGGATTCCGTAATACCAAACTCTATATCTGCACATTTCACAACCAACGTGTGCTGTCGCTACACCCTCTCGAACTTTGAATACCGCTGACTCCCTGACGTCCCACGCTACAATGACTGCCATGACTGAGCATGTGAATACGGAGGATGATTTTGTAGAAAATTTAGCTCGTCTAAAATTTTTTCTCATTCAATGCATTTCAAGTCGCTTTGAAAGAGTACCAGGCGAAACATTCTGTTGCTTTCGTCCGCATAAATTCCAAAATGAGCAGCAATTCGCTACTTTTGTATGAGGAAGCCTTCTGCCGTTGCAGCAGACATCCCTGAAGACGAAGCCGAAGCCGTGGATTTCGTCGCACCTAGTAAGTTCATGGTTGATTGTACGCGGTAGCACAAGTTGTATTGATTGTCCGGCAATGTTCCACGTTCGCCGGTACCATGACTGCTTGAGGGTTACTTCCTACTACCTGGTGCACAACCATCCATGCAGCAAGTTTATTTTTGACAGGCTCTCCATCACCCGGCGACTGACAAATGATAAATTAAAGGAGTGTTGTACCCTTTCGAAATATGATGCTCCGTCATCGTAGGTTCGGCAGTATGTCGCCGTCCACTTTGGTAAGGTACTCACTACCAAGGATGTGCGTAACTATCGCGTCAAATGTCGACCCCCATTGTTAAGTACTTCGTTGGTTACCTTTTAGTCAGTTTCTCAGGTGACGTCATCCATCATAGCCAAGTTTCGAGAGTGCGGTCGCGTGCTGCTGATGGATTCGGAGGGTGGCAGATATAGTCACCTGTGCTTTTCTCGAACGCAGAAGATAGCACTCTTTAGACGATTCCCGGACGTTGTAAACGTTCATGCTACACACGGTACTTACTGTCTGGGGTAAATAAATTTAGAGCCACCGACGTTCGCATTTTGGGAATGTGAGCAACAACCGCCTGGAGAAGGCAAACGGGCGTTTGAAGAGGCGCGTGCATCACTCAGCCTGGAGCATGCCGTCCAGAAGGTCCAACCAGACAGATCGCTCCAAGGTGAGAAGCCCGGTCAGCCTACCCACCGGTCAGCTAAAAGAGCTTGCTTTGATATTTATCTTGATCGGTCCATGGAGGACAAGCCTATTCTGCCCCGTAAGACAGTCGCAATAAAACTGCTTTGTCCAATTTTGGAGTTGAGGGAGCACCAAACACTAATCGCGTAGATTTCGCCACGATTTGCAAATATTGAGGCGAACAGATCCCAGTTTTGTCTCTTATTTGACTGCTCACTGGCTCCTCATCACTCGAAAGTGGGCCATTCATGCACGACGTGGGTTAATACACTTTGGGAATATGACCAAAAACCGCCTGGTGAACACCAGTGGGCTTTTGAAGAGGCGCGTGCATCACTCAGATGGCCTGGAGCATGCCATGGTGGCGAGGAATTCGTGTGCTTGTAACTCGGAGGCCTCAAATGCTGAATCAATGAACCCATGGCAATCCACAACGACCATACATTTAAGCCCCATCCCGGTAATGGGAATTATGAACCACTAGGTAAGAAAAAAAATAAAATTTCATTACATCCAGATGCTTAAATGATGTTCCCGAAGATTGATTGCTTGCCCATTTTCTGTCACAGAATCCTTGTCCCTTGAAGTGGATCTTAAGAAAATGAAAAATGGAGCGAATACCAATTAAACTTGTATCATTGATGCCAATGAATAAAATGCGCTTCGCCATTGGTCTTTTCGTAAATTCATGGCGGGCGCATTATCAACGCGTGGAGTTATGAGTATGGAGCGCCGTCTTTGGCTATTGTATTACGTTGCCGTGCATAGGTGAGGCCCCATAATCCGCGTCGCGAGTAACAGTCGAGGTGAGCGACAGCTCATTGTTTCGGGTAATGGGTGGAGTGGTCGAGGGGGTGCAATCAAGAGTTACTATAGGTAATCACCGTAGGTTACGTCGACTACGGTTGTATATAAACGGTATCGAGTGTGAGTATGACGATAAAAAGCTAAGCTAGGTAACTTTGAGTACAGTTGTGAGTACAACAAGCTGTCAGATTAGGCTACCACCCATAGATGAGTCCTTGTTTTTACCGGTCAGCATATATATTGGATTGATGATGACTGTGGTTAGCGAAGATAAGCGGCATCGCGTATATTTAAGGGTATAAAAGACCGCCAGCTCTATACTCAGCGTTGCACGTAGACACAGGTCTTGCAATTACGATAAACAGCCAAGGTAGGTGATATCAACTGCAGTTACGGGTATGAGGGACAGCCGTTGGTCGTTAAGATGGCATGCATAGTTGGAACCTGATTTCTGTCGGCCCGCGTAGATACTGGCTTGGTGTTTACTGTAGGTAGCGGGCAGGTACGGCAATGAAGAACCATGATGATACAAGTCGCAGACATAAGCGAGAGCGCGCACATTTATGGGTATGACGGGCCATCGTTGGCAGTTAAATCAGGACACTTCGCATAGCTGAGGCCTACGCGATATCGCGTACAGTTTTGAGTATCAGGTCTATCATTCGCCATTAAATTGGGTATGCATGCACAAGGACACTGACCCAACAGGTACGATCCATAGCCAAGTTAGATGAGTTCGAGTACAGTTGTGAGTATAACAGGTTGTTATATGTGGCTATCACGCATAGATGAGGCCCTATTTTAACCGGTCGGCGTATACACTGCACTGATGTTTACTGTGGCTAGCGAAGACAAGCGGCATCGCGTATAGTTAAGGGTATAAAAGACCGTTATTGACCATCGGATTATTTCACTGTGCATAGCTGCATTCTGATTATCAACGTTGCACATAAACGCGGGCCTAGCAGTTACAACAGGAATTCGAGATGAGTGAAAACTAGTAGAGACAAGAGTGCAAGGGGCCGTCGTTGCTCATTGAACTGGGCTGCCGCGCATATGTGGGGAAACGTAATTAGCGTCGCACAGAGTCACGGATCCAGCAGCTACAACAGGTAGTCGAGGTGAGTGACAACGGCTACCGTCATCGTGGTGACTGCTTTATGGTGATCACCACCTATAGAACGTCATAGTTATAATAGAAAAGACGTACAGCTATCTCGTAGCACTGTATTACCTACAAGCTAGTTATGCAAATCTGGGAAGGGGGATCATCCACAGATGGTCCTCGCACTGCCACTGTAAGCTTGTGCTGTTATCTTAATTTATTGCACTTAATGGAATATGAGATCCATGAGGAAAATGTGTTGTGAGCAGGTTCGTCGAACAAAAATATCCTATTTGTTAAATCTGAGGTGTCCAAAGCAAACAAACGCCTACGACTGATCCTATAGTGTGGCATTTGATTAAATACTCTTAAGACGTTATTTCATTCTTCAAGAACACCGAAGAACGCCAAAATATACTAAGGTGCGATTTCGTGTTTTATGTCGCGTAGACAGGCAAAAAAATGCAAATCGGCGATGGTAAATGACCTTGACATTTCTCTCACTTAAACAAAATGCTACGTGCAACATGTCACGGGAAGGTGCAAGTTGGTAAGACTAACTTCCCATTAAAATAGCAACTTCAAAAACCCTATAGTTTCGGCGAACTCAATTTGGGTGTACCAATAGCCTGCGGCTACACTGCTTCGTAAATATGGAAGCAATCCTGCTCCAATCATGCCGCCACATAATACCGTCTACCGCGGTAGGTGGTCTCCCTCGTGCAAACGTTTCAGGGTGACGAGTAGTTAACGCGTATACGGTTATTCTAGCCGCTGTTTTCCCAATACATATTTTCCAACAACAATAAGATCATAAGTCAGCACGTGCATTGCAATATATTTCATAGGCACACGCTGTCATAACAAAGGCGATATCATGCTAAGTTTCAGGTCTTGTTGCACACTAGCAACCCGAAGGAAAACGAACCTGCTCCAATCATGCCGCCACATAATACCGTCTACCGCGGTAGGTGGTCTCCCTCGTGCAAACGTTTCAGGGTGACGAGTAGTTAACGCGTATACGGTTATTCTAGCCGCTGTTTTCCCAATACACATTTTCCAACAACAATAAGATCATAAGTCAGCACGTGCATTGCAATATATTTCATAGGCACACGCTGTCATAACAAAGGCGATATCATGCTAAGTTTCAGGTCTTGTTGCACACTAGCAAACCCGAAAGGAAAACGAAAGAACGACTGAACAGTGTAAAATAATCCGATTATTTAGGCTGATGCAGTGTCAGAGCCCCGCTGGCTCATGTGCACATGTTGTACTGTATTCGTCACTACTGTACCGTCTTCAGGACTATCTTTACATCCAGATGCAAACTGCTGGACTTTAGCACACAGCAAATAGAACCAACCAGTGCAGTAATCGTTGGTTGTTGGCCAGGTAACTGTTGATCTGTTCGCCGAGCTTGACAATTGGCTTGCATACGTTTGGTTTCCATACTTCGAAATATCATCAGTGCGCATTTGGTTGAGTACTGCTTCCTTGCCTGCGTGCGTTCATATAGCAGTTGAAGACTATTCTTATCCTTTGCCGTGATTGGCTGCTTGGGGATAACAATTTTCCTGAATTTATTGGTCAGCTTGTAACCTTTGTTGCGTTGCGGTATGCGTTCCGTTGTTTCAACTGGCTATCCCAACGTATTCCATTTCTTGCGGTTTGTTCTGTGGCATAAATGGGACTGCTTTGTGGTCTGACCCTCTCGAGCTTTATTGGTTGGTTGCATCGCCCTACTCTCTCCGTCGTAACGGTGAGTGTCCCTGCGTCTGCCGGTTAATTTGTCGCTTTGGTTTATCGGTTAGGCGCCTCCTCCAATCAACTTGATGTGTCCGTTTGAAGTTGATTTCCTGCTTCTCTTAGAAATTCCTCGTCTGGTTAACTTTTCATCTCAGAGTCACATGACACGGTCAAGTCAGTCATTCAGTTGAGCTTGTATCATTCATGAACCGACTCTCTTAAGGGAACCATGTGGTTTTTAATGAAGCCAACCCAAAGCCAAAGGTAGTTAGATGCGCATAAGATGGTGTTTATATTCAACTGAACGTAATGTACGTACCTGCCTCATGTTTTTGTTGGACGATATTCAATATATAACCGTATATTTCCATAAATTAGACTACTAATAAATTTGCTGAATTCTCTTCGACATCTATACAACATTCACTAATTTTGAACGGACTGGGTCCTAAAACTAACAAATAATACGTTACGTTGATATTGTCCCAAAGAAATGGAATGTACACTTCTGATATTAATCTATATTGCTCGTGCTATGATGCCTTGTGCGGACAACTTCAACGACAATAAAGGAAAAGCAAAACGTATCCGTTAAGTATAATTTGTTTTGCAAAGAATTAGAAACGATGGCACAGACGATAAGCTGGCTGAAAGAAACACAGTTGTTCCGTGCAAGGAATTGTCCGAACTTAAATAAATTTAATATGCGTTTCACCAACCACTTGGTGTGCGAACCTGTAGTGGTCTGGCTACCCAATAAGTTAGTTTACCAGGAGGGTGTGGCAAAGAAATAAAAATAATTGCGCTAGGTTGGGTATACAAAAATAAAGAAGTCAAATGGAACAGACTGACTAACAATTGTTCTCTTTAAAATAGTTCGTCGTTGGCCCAGGTCAGCGAATAAATAATAATCCAATCATGTTGGCCCAGGTCAGCGAATAAACAATAATCCAATCATGTTGGTCCAGAGGTCTTCTTCTGAACTGTTCCCACATATAATAGATTCTGAAGATGTCTGAAATGTTTTGGTACCAGAGTTAGTACATGAGACTCGCGAATGACCGCTGCAAGCGCGAGCGAAATCAGAAGAGAG
>NW_008751748.1:175111-255779 GCF_000715545.1 Opisthorchis viverrini
GTCAAAATCAGCTTTGTGCTTTCGTGAGTATCGAGGAAAGATAACTTTGTGGCCTGAGCAATGGCTTGCTTGGCTCTTTCGAAAGCAGCAATGGCAGCGGGGGGCAAAGTGACAGATTTTTTTGGAGCTGAGTAAATCTGTTAGTGGCTGCAAAATATCTGCACAGTGAGGGATGAATCGCCGGTAGTAGTTAATGATACCTATGAAACGACGAAGCTGAGTGAGAGTGGTGGGTATGGGAAATGACTCTAGGGCCAAAATGCGATCGGGTAATTGTGAAATACCTGTGGCGTCAATATGGTGGCCAAGAAAATCCAGGCTGGTAACACCGAATAAATATTTGTCAATGTTCAAACGTATGTTGTAAGTGGAAAAACGTTCAAACACTGCTCTGAGATGAGCTGCATGTTCAGTTGGGGAGGTGCTAGCAACTAAAACATCGTCAGGGTAGGCATACATAAACGGTAATCCACGTAAAAACTCGTCCATGAAAAGTTGAAACGTCTGGACTGCATTTCGAAGACCAAAGGGCACACGCATGAATTCGAAAAGGCCAAACGGTGTTGTGATGGCTGTTTTGGGAATGTCATCCGGGGCTACGGGTATGTGGTAGTATGCTCTTACGAGATCGAGGTTAGAGATGTTTGTATGGCGTAGGGTACTTGCGAAATCGTGGATATGTGGGATGGGATACCTGTCTGGGATAGTAGCGTTGTTGAGAGAACGGTAATCTTCACAGGGACTCCAATCACCTTTAGATTTCTTAGGTACCATATGTAGGGGTGATGAGCAATGACTCGATGAAGGGCGGATGATGCCTAGTTCGAGCATGTGTTCGAACTCGTGTTTTGCGATTTGCAGCTTATCCGGATGAAGTTGGCGGGGGTTGGCATGGACAGGTGGACCTCTCGTCTGAATGTGGTGAACGACCGGTTGGGTGTACTGACATGGGTGAGTAAGGGTTGGAAAATCCCTAAGTATGTCAGCAAAATGTGAATCCGGTAAGATAACTTGGATACCTGTGGATGAAGTTGGGGCACTAATTTCGTTGACTGAGAGGGAAACAAGCGTGTCTAAGAGACGTTTGTGTCGCACGTCGACAGATAGATTGTAATGAGTCAGGAAATCTGCACCGATGATGGGTGTTTGGACATCGGCCAAAACGAAGATCCAAAACATCTTCAAAAAGTGCAGATGGCAGCGTGTACCCGTCGATGATGGGTGTTTGGACATCGGCCAAAACGAAGATCCAAAACATCTTCAAAAAGTGCAGATGGCAGCTTAAGTGTACCCGTATCTTTCCTGTCAATCATTACCCATCACTTCTTTTAGTCTACGAAATTTTTCAATAAATAAAATTTTCCAGGACCGAAACTTTCGGCTTATTTGTTGGTGTATGAAATCTGGAGTGGGAATTTCCAAGTTTTTTTATCCAGAATGCATAGGAATCAACATACTTGTTTTTTATCCAGAATGCATAGGAATCCAACATACTTGTTAGTAACGGAGTTTGCTGAGTTTTTCAGCTCCCACCACCCCCACCTGACTTTGTTTCCTTTTGCTAGACCCGACTGAAGAGAGTGATTGTTTAACCGTTTCCAGGGCTTCCACTTTCTGATGATGCGCACATGTTTTACGAATGTGACGAAATATCGATTCCGTCTTTTTAGCTGAATTGTGCTCTAATCAGGCCAGTTAAGTTGAACTATCAGGAAACCACGGGGCTATTCTTCTGTCTGACGACCGTACTCACGCATGGACATTTGACTTTGGAGCTCCAAGATGACGAACACTGTAAAAGGTTGAACTTGATCAGTTCTGCTGCAAAATATCCGTTAATCTGCAAAGGTTTTCCTGTCAGACTGGTGCATGTGAAGGTGAGCAGCAAGGCCCTGGCTTCGTCGAAACAAAGAAAACAATCATCTTGGGTGCATCCATCAACAAACTTTCAGCAAACATCCCACGCATACAGCTACCTTGATCGGTCAAATTTCCCTTCAGAAACTCCTATTCACTATTAGGCACATTTGGATTCCTTTCGCAAGATCAAGTGCACTTCTGTAGATCTCGGACTCAAAAGCATAGCTGATTGTCATTCCATATCGATGCGAATGTTAAAATTGTGGACAGAGGTTAAATTGACGGAGTTTTCTTACTACTGCCACGGTTTAGAGTAGTCGTTTCAAGTGGCCGTCGGGTGAAAAGTAAGCAACACCAGTGAGTTAATCCAAATGGGATACTTTTTATCTGCTTGATGGTAGTCTGCAAATGTGATGCAGTTGCACAGCCGTTTTCATCACCGTACCTTGTCCACCTTACGTGCTATAAACAAACCCTCCGTAATAGGCACTCCTACCATTGGGATAGCGTTTGTGGTATGGCATTATCCGATAGCATTCTTCCTATGAGGAATTAAAAAGGAGACCTGCCCTAATTTTCACACTGGTTCACTCACTTTCCAAGACAAACGATCTGCGTGATTGAGTTAGATATATTAGTGGACCTTTGCGTTAACCCTAACACCCGTAAGGATGTCATACCTGGCTGCTTCAGCGAGCTTCTCTGGGCAGGATTTTGCTTAGCCAGTAACTTGACCCACGTCGACAGCACCATCCGCCCTCAACATACTACATTTGCATCAGAGGACGTAACGCAAGATAAAAGGGAATACGACAGTTATTAATCTTCGGACAATTATCATCGTTTTGGTAGTTATGACCTCTGAGCGTTGCATTCTGGTGCGTGGGTCCGGAACCGTGGTAAGCTTGGCCTGTACATGTGCATCCGTTCGTGATGAATGTGTTTGAATCATACGTACAACCATAGTCGGCAAATGATCAAGCAATGGACACGAATGACGTCGTATACTTCCGTCCAATTTTGATCTAGCTTGGAACGAGTTGAAATTAAACCTATCGATTACCAGGCATCTAAGTGAGATCTGACACAGCTGTTTTTGCCCATCGTTCCAGGTCGTAGCATAGACCAACCGAACAAAGACCAAAGTTTCTTGATAGACTGTAGCCTGAATTATGAGATCAGAATTGCATGTATGTTACTGTGAGACTACCCTTGTTTCACTGACTGGTTAAATTACATTTTGGTTCTGAATAGACGTTGCAAACCGGCATGACAACTAAAACTACCACGTAACAATTGAGTAGCGAGTTCACACCATACTGCTATCACCTATGCAAGATCTCAATAAAGAAATGATAAATTACAATGCTATCATGTTCTGGGCTTGCTGCTGAGAACTGAAACAAACAAGTTCACAAAACTTCACTACACTGGCACCATTAGCTTGATTCCATAGGATTATGGAAGCAAAAGGGTGGGCCCTTTCGGTTTGAAGATATTCCCCATCAATAAACTGGATGGTCTATCTGCCAATAGTAGAGGTGAGATATGTATTACGGAAGCACCCGGTCGTAAAAGTCTCCTCGTAGGTAGATAATAATGTTCTCAATCAACGCTCAAGCAATCTCAATTTACATATGTAAAGACGGTCGATGTCATCGACACTGCTGACACATAGTCCTGCAACGTCAACGAGTTTTTCGGGGGGTCGGCTGCATCTAATTGTTGGCCACACCATTATTTGAAACAAGTGGCAGTTGGTTTATCAACCGTTGCTACTGAGCATGATATTATACACCAATGATAAGCTGGTACCCAGCAAGTTGTTCGTAGTTGTGTAATGTATAGCGTTCGTTTTCACGATATCCTCGCTTGAATGGTCTTACTCGTGTCCCAGTGCAGTTATTCTTGTTTATGCGCGCTGAAGTGGGAAATCAATGCACCCAACTCCCATCCCTACAGAGCTCATTAAACATCGTGCCAGGTTTGGGACTGTTTATACCGGACGCGCCAAGCGAGCCCCCTGGCACCACAATAAAAGCAATTGAATTATCGCCTCTGAGCAAGGGATATGTCCACTGTTCCTAATAATCTATATGACAGGAGCTGACAGGCATAATAAAAGTTCACCACGTCTTACTCTAGATGCTTCAATCGCCAGTTTGCAAATTTACTTAGTTCTGGTGCATCTAATCCGGTTAAACAAATTAGACCTCAAGAATATTGTTTGCCAAATCCAGGTCACGTTGAAATCCTTTTACCGCTATGTCGAACTTCGCGATACCCCACAACAGTTTCCTCTTTAGTGGAATGCATTTTTATACCAGCCAAAAATTATTCCCGGAGCAGGAACTGCACGCAGCCCTAAAACACAAGTAAAACTGACTTAGCAGATGGTTCACTTGTGCTAACTTCCTGCGAACAAATGCTCGTCTTTTTGGGCATGTGGTATCTGACTGTAGGACATTCATTCCTGTGATGGAGCCCGATAAATGAAACTCCCCTGTGGGAACTACAGTTTTAATGGCAAGTAACTTTCTCCGTTTTGATCTTCTCCTTAGACCAGACAGGATATTGGTTAGGGATCCCTAAATCACCTCAATTTATTCCTTAGAAAAGCACTACAATGGGATTGCCCAGTGGTGGTGAACGAATTTCATTATTCGACTGCCATGTCAAATAGTTGGTGCCACCAGGACTGCTTATAAATTTTCCCCTGATTTCTCAAGCGACCTGGTAATCAAGACTGTTTACAAGACACCACATACCAGTGCTGGAATTTGGATTACCGTAAAGAAACTGGAGCAGCGGATGACACAACGTTTGATCCCTTGATTATTGTCGAGCCCTCAATAACTACCGTTGTTTTCGCTACCTTACTGGAATGAATATTCGTCAGATTGTCTCTTTTGTAGGTTCTCCGAGTTTGGACGGGTGGAACGAAAAATTCCTCTTCTGTTGTGACTTAGATGGAATTTCATAACGGTCAATACAATGGTTGCAATGTTCAGTCACAGATGTGCGCATGGACAAAGTAAAGTATCGTACCATAAGCTAAAGAAAGCTGTGTAAAACTCTCGGGTGTCACGAAACATGTGTAATTAAGTTTGTAATAGTTCTTCAGTGCTCGAGGAAACGCTCCAGTTAAGGTGAAATCTTTGTGCCCCACGAAGTTGTCACCCCCACTCCACACAGGGAGGCGGGCTACATCTGCACTTTTGCACTGAGCACCAATATAACCGGTCGAAACCGGTGTCCTTATAGGGTTGAACGTGGTGGTAGTGCATGCCGTAACTGTGAACTTCTTCGTGGCTTGAAATGTACCCTAATCTGGATGTTTGATCTCAGTGCAAAATCACCGTTCTGCAGGTTCCGAAGCGTTCGTGACGCTACCTGACTGGAAAATCCTGACAGGCGGGCCAGTCGATCGACTCAGCTGGGAGGTCTTTTGAGGCATCGGGCAAAATAATCACATCACTCAACTGTGTACATGTTCACCTGTTCAGATGCAAAAATTCGGATGCGTCAAGCATGAGCGGGTGAAGTATTGGTAACACGCTCACCTCCTGTCAGACGTGCGGAGTTCAAACCCTGGGGCGACCCATGATCTGAACTCTGATTCGCTCTGATAAGAGCGAAACTCGAGTCCAGTGCGTGCTCCAGAAGAANACCCTAATCTGGATGTTTGATCTCAGTGCAAAATCACCGTTCTGCAGGTTCCGAAGCGTTCGTGACGCTACCTGACTGGAAAATCCTGACAGGCGGGCCAGTCGATCGACTCAGCTGGGAGGTCTTTTGAGGCATCGGGCAAAATAATCACATCACTCAACTGTGAACATGTTCACCTGTTCAGATGCAAAAATTCGGATGCGTCAAGCATGAGCGGGTGAAGTATTGGTAACACGCTCACCTCCTGTCAGACGTGCGGAGTTCAAACCCTGGGGCGACCCATGATCTGAACTCTGATTCGCTCTGATAAGAGCGAAACTCGAGTCCAGTGCTTGCTTCCAGAATAATTTCGCCAGGCCAGCAGGAAGATTGTTCAAACAAGAGTGATGTGAGCATCAACACTAACCAATGACGTGAAACAGACTTATTTTGACCATTTGTACGATAGACGAGGAAACTTTTGTAGTTTTTAAAGCGTGAATTCGCTAATGCGGGATAAAACAGGTTGCTGTGAAAAATGATCTCAGCATACGGGTTTCGCCACAACTAGTTACCATGTACAACTGATCTGAACTGAACAAAAACAGGGAATATCATCGCCCTTCATGATAAACTTTCAGACAGTCGTTTTATCCTGGATCCAGAGACCTACTGGTACGTACATAGCAGGCATACGAAAACTGAAAAAGGAGCTAGTAACGCGAACGGGGAACAGAAGATCATCAGCGATAGAAAAAACGCTGTACGACGGGAGACAAATCATGTAACAGTATTAAGAATTAAGCTCTGGAGGATAAATTTGTAATCATCAGGCGGGCAAGGTATGAACCACGCAGTTTTTATGTGCTGGTGTTCTTGATTTTACGTGCGTATCATTGCCGCGGAACGGTCATTTCGGGAAGCGGTTGATCATAGTTGAATTTATTTTGTCAGAAATCCCAACAGACACTTTGAAGACTAATTTTACAGGTGTTCTCACGTCGCCTAATCAATATATCTCTCAGGAACCCAAGGTGGATGTTAAAAGATACTAACAAAAGCCGAAAGCACCGCTTACTAATAGTTATTTCTGTCGCCCACTGAAGAAGACCGGCGAAAGACACAAAACAACCGGCAAGGCGCTGGATTTTTGGATAACCAGATTAGCAATATTAAGGAAAGTGTCGTTGGAAATAAATCAGTCCTCAGAATTTTAGGAAAGCTTTACCAGCGTGTTCATGTCATGTCAAGAGGGAGGGGATTACAAAACTGAGATACTTTATACAAGTAACATGAGGTGGAGGGTAAATGCGGATTGCAGTTTGGGCCATAGTAAGCCTCAGAATGAACACTTTTTCGTCGCGTTCTGATAGGCTAATCAACAATGCCATGCCTTTTTCATCGACATACAGCTTTAATGTCCTGCTCAGACAAACAGGCATCCGGTGTTGTAAAACAGGCTTCATCAGTCACATATTGTGTCACGCTTCCCTATCCGTCAACTTTCATAGTCCATTTAGAAAGTGGATAGAACCGGTGACGAAACATCTCCTTGGGATGCACCAATTTCCTTGGCGGTAGTCTTCGAAAACTGTCAACAAATTTTAACGTGCTACTGCGTGGTAAAGTAAAGTAGTGGTGTTAGAGGGACAGAAGAAGCTTCTTGATTTCCATTCCAGAGACTGTATGTGTCTGAAGTTTCCAACGAACTCAATTGAAGTCCATAAAACAGACCCGGAAACACATCACAAGCCTCCAGAATTGTGTGCACTGAATCTGTAGTAAATTCTTGGTAAATTACCTTGTACAAAATTTGATTCAAATGACTGGAGAAGCTCAGTGGTGGCTTAAAAAATGCCAAGCAGTAGTCGCGCCAGCACTTTCAACAATGTAGAAGTGCATAAAGTTGGACGCCATTTTTGTGGACAACTAGAATCACAGTCGTTTGGTTATTGGAGCTATTCTGACAATTTTCCGCTTGCCAACATAATTTCATTAAAACACGATTAAACAAGTGGTAAAGCGGGACGGAGGCACCGTATCCGGCCCACTGGCTTTGTTCGGGAGGATTTTCTCCAGTTCAAAATAGACTTCTTATTATGATAGCGCCGTTGACTTTATATTTGAGATGTGCGGTGGCGAGCATTGTTCCGACCGGAGATCTTGATGTGCCTCACCCTTCTGGCCCAAAAACCTCCTATTGCGTTCCATGTATATCCACCACCGAACTGTACGAGGAAGCTGATGGGGATGGCATTTAGGCTGTTTATTTTTGACTTAATTTGAGTAAAAACGTTCCCCATAGTCTTATTGTCAGTTTCAAAGGATTGCTTTTTGAGAGCGCCTGAGTTTTTTTTAGTGTAGGTCAGGTGAAATGGTCAGGGTTCACATCCAGGATCCCCTACGGACAACATAAATGCAGACGAACATGCAGGAGAGATGGAACCACGCAACATTGTACAGATAAGTCCTCGTCTTCGAAAACTATAAAATATATAGCCTCCATTACATCTCTAAAATGGTCAAGTAAACATGTAATCCGAAAACGCATTCGAATCCGACGTTTAGAATGATGCGTTGATCAGACATGAATCAAAGCGCACTGAACCTGCAGGGGTGCAGGTCGGGTTGCTAGTGAAACCAGGTATGAGGTTTGCCGTCTTCGTCATTTAAATAAATTCGTCACTAACAGTTGCACAGAACCTCTACTGTGTAGAAGCGATCCGCCTTACTATTTTTTATATGTCGCGCAGATCATACAAGTTGCCGGGTTGAGCTTGATGGATCGGCTGATCAATACAGGGCTTGTTCTGAGAAGTGGTATACTTATTTGCACGCGCAAAGTTCCTCATAGAATCCAATCGTGAACTTTTTCAGCTGTTTGGTCCTATGGCTGAAAAATCTGCCTCCGTACGTTGATAACACGAACAACCCCATCTGCTTTCATCCTCCACAATCTCATTCAGGCACGTGGACAAACTCATTAGGTAGTTAAGCCGATTTGATTGTTTAGATTTGATCAAAGTAATGAGTGTTTAAGGACAGCCTTGAACGAGAGTGATCGTGACAAACCTGAAAACTAGAGAAGTCTATCTATTTCGAGACCCCATGTTAAAATTTTAACAAGATCTTACCAACTGAGTGGAGTGCATATCGTGACTGTAGTATTGACAGAGATTTTACGCCCTACATATGTATTTGATCACAACTCTGACTGTTCCCCTAGTTAACTTGTAACACGGGTGTCAAACAAATTGTACTAAATTGTGCTAACTCTTTCATCGAGCTGCTCGACTGTTCGGCCGACTTCAAAACAGCTATGCACGTTCACCTGATTTGGCAATGTATTGGACTACTGGATCATTATTAGTGGAACTGCTTGCGGTACCCGAGCAATTCTCAGATAGTGGGTAAGATAAGACTTGGCGCTTCTAAACAATTGGCTCAACAGCACATCTGAAACAGTTTGTGTGTTTCAAAGAAGAGCGTATACGCGTCTATGTCAATGCGGAGCAATGTGAGAGGAAGTAAAAATAATTCTTGACATAACCCTTGAACATAAACTGCGTTGGATCAGAGTATAATTCACACATTCAAATGCTCTTCAGAAGATGGTTCCATTAAGGAGAGTAGAAAAGAGACGTTTAATCACAGCTGTAAGCACAACGTCACCGAAGCCCAAGTAAGAAGTCTAAAGGAACGCAATCATGTTCCATTCCCGATTTTAGCCGAAGATGCCGTAGCTTTGAGATGAACAAATAAGCTAATCCTAGAACTGCTCCAAATTAGTTGCTGCTGGTTTATCTTCATGTCCGATTTTGCGGTTGAACCATCATTCAATTAGGTGTACCCATAAATAAATGCTGCTCACGAAGTAACTTTTGGAATAACTAACAGCTCACAATACGTTGCGCATCTCGCTAATGTCACTTGTCGTATAATGAATGCATTTTACTCCACTTCCATTTGCAGACACGATGAACATTCTATCGGCGACGAATCACCTTTTCACGTCTTCTCTGGGGAAACACATGGGCGTGCTTTTTACAGTAGGTTTTCAGGGCAGGACAAGGCTGATCTCAAATTTCACATCTAACATCCACCCACTATTTTTTGTAAATGATCCGCTAATCCACAGCGGCGTCATGTCCAAGGAAGTTTGATGGTTTTGCGTCTGACTTATTGTACACAAGTTTGGGCTGGTTCTAACAAATGTCCTGTTCCGAACAAAGCTTTTCCAGTAGCTTTTCAGGACACATAACTGGAATTCGGGGCAACGACTTTTAGCTCGTTTTGCTCTCATTAACATTCCCTACGGTTAATTCAGACGGGCAACTATCCATTGCAATATATCCAGCTGACCACGTAGAAGTCAGGGTTATTTCCAAGGAGTGTGAATGTAAGCCACAACCGTATCTGAACGCGTACTCTCCCAGTGTTTCCCACATACCAAGTTGCGACAACACAAAATCTGGTGTAATCACTGTGGCGTGCAAACTGTGGAAGCACAGTGGAACAGTGAAAAGGAAGGAAACTTCATTAGCCGAAATCCAGTAGACAAACCAACGGATATCACCAGTACAGAAATGACAATCCATGTACACTACATGAACGTAAAAATAAACTGTACGATAACTAAGTGAAGTTTGTGACTTTTGTATGCTGAAATCTCCTGGGATTATTCTGAGGACATCCGGGGATCAAGTTCCAAGCATAATGGAACTAGTTTTAAAATCTTCCTGTAACTATTTGGAAGGTCCGTTGGGATGGAATTAAGGTATCTTAAAGGGTGAAAACTCATCGGTACGCGCAATATCGTGTACCATCTTGAAGAAGTGAAGTCAATAACCCAGTTATCGAGACATATGGTGTGGGCACTGTACCCCTCCTTCATTTTCTTTTCAAAGTATGATGACTTCACTCTTCACTCTCGGGGCGAATACTGTGTGTGTATGTGCGTCACTCTGGCTAGACATAAGAGCTAACTGACAGTCTCACTGGGTTGCAATCAGAACCCCGATACGGAGAACACGAATGAAACTCAACGTCATAGTGAGCCAACGCAAGTAGTAGTCCAATATCCAAGACCACTCAAATCTGATTCGGCGCGAAAATTCAGTCGATAGGTTTTTCACCGGCTCACAGGCGAAAGAATTATAGGGCCTGACAGCCCACTAAGCAATAAACAGGGGCATAATCTGGTACGAAGCATCACTTCTAGCGGTGTGGGTATGGATCCTCAGCACGTCAACGATGTAGTCACGTGTCGTACAAATTGTGTAGATTCTTTTACAGTACATGACAGCCCGTTAGTTTCTGTCCCATCGACATGGTTTTAATTTAGTCTGAACAAGCCTGAAGCACTTACACGCAACCATTTTTCGTTATTGACTGCCTGCTGCTTAAATATCAGTGACTGGTTGCTGTTGAAGGCAGAATTTTTCAGAATGTTAAGCAAAGAAGATAATGAGAGATGAGTTTTCTAGAGAGGAACTTAACCTAGAACTGGCTCTGAGTAAGACGTCGTAAGTAGATTAAAATAAAAAACACTCTTCAGGCGTCATGGGATGGCTCATTTCCGGTTTAAGTACAAGTCCATCTGAGTAGTAGCAATGAACAAGCAGCCATTACTCCCTCCTTTTTCTCATTGTGAATTACACCACTGAGACATTCTACGCCAAACAAATGTGAGACCATTCGTTTTCTGGATATATTTTCGGGCCACTCAAACTCAGATAATTTTTTTCAAAAAATATATGAGATTACGTGCCACCTACCACAGTATGATGACTTTTTACATCAACTACATGAGTTTTTTTCCTAAAAAGAGAATGAGAGTTGTCAAGGGCGTGTTTTCCATTTAGATTTTTAGAAAGTAGTGCTTTTCGATTGGTTCGCATTCTGTAGTTTGTCGCAACTGAACAGTGACAGCCTTCGAAGCACACCCTAATGATTTTAAGTGTTTGACCATCGATGTCTTCGGAGCATTGCCCGAATCTGGTGGGAACACCGGATCAGCAATGCTGAATTACGTCGAATGGTATTCGGGAGAAATAACTCACCCTCGACAGATGAACTGATCATACTGCATAGGTTGCGCTGGCTTGGTCACGTGCTGCGTATGCCAGTCGACCGACTTCCTCGAAGGGCTCTTTTCGCAGAAACACGTGGAGGGTGGAAGAGAGTCAGAGGTGGTCAAACAATGACTTGGCAGCGAAGTATGAAAGCCATCACCAGCAAACTCAGCTGCGCTGGTCACTGCCGTCTTCCTGGATGGGGACCCCGAGACGGGCCACATCAATGGCTAGAGACATTGTCAGGTAAGGCCCATTCGCACCCTTAATGGCGCTCGTGCATCCAAGCTATTGCCTTCAATGCATAGCTCTCTTCCCAATCCCCCCACTTTACAGCCCACTGACAGTGCTGGAT
Organism: Opisthorchis viverrini; assembly: GCF_000715545.1. Classification (NCBI taxonomy): domain Eukaryota; kingdom Metazoa; phylum Platyhelminthes; class Trematoda; order Opisthorchiida; family Opisthorchiidae; genus Opisthorchis; species Opisthorchis viverrini. Next base: position 187,049 of record NW_008751748.1, read on the forward strand.
TTATGCACCAATTTATCATCTCCCGCAGCTACCTACCCCCCCCCAATCATCGGTGAACGAAACTGTAGCAGCTACAACCACCGTACGACGTGTACGCGTTATCACAGCTGACAATGATGGTGATGATGACTAAGTACGAATAAAACTCAAACCTCCAGTTAACCAGACCACAACGACAGTACTTTGGTAAGACAGTAAGAATTCCGCCATTAGGACCACTGAAGGCGCATCGGCCCTATGTATGCACCGTTAACGAAAGACAGCGAATAGATTTGCGGTATGTCCGCTTATGTTTCGAAGGCTTGTACACCCTTTCGCATCACAAGCTTTGTTTCTCTCTAAACTGTAAAGGTAGCCCACACCAACGGTGATCGGGACAGGCTTAAACTAACTTGAACCTGAAGTTTTATTTTATCACTGAGAATACCGCAAACAATCTGCGTATCCTACACTTTTTCGATCCAATTCAGGATCCCGCACAGGTCAATCAACGGCGTCGATGAAAGGAATCCGATGATAAGTAAAGAGTGTGAGATACTGCGGATGCAACGTTTACTGGGACAGTGTCGTATTTTTCTGCCAGGCTTTTCCGCTGTGATGTACAGTTTAACTGTCACGCACTGACCATCCTGTTCGAAGCAACTCTTGCCAAGTCCCCTTTGAATACGACCTTAGGGGCTTTTCCGTCCTCCTCACCGGCTATTTGTACCAAACCAGGGTATAGGACAAAAACCATTAAAAACTCTCAGTTTTACTTCTCGTTCAGTTGTCCGCTTTCTCTAAGTGGAAATGATTCCCCCCTTTGGAGTCCGGCATTGAGGCTTCGCGTCACATAGTTTGTTGACCGTCGTGAATGGATGAACCTATCATCTATCTGCCATCTGAACACTGCATACTTCGTTCAGAATGAGTGGAACGTGTATTTGGACAGCTGCCGTGGATGATGAAAAAAACTCTTCCAAGGTTTGTATATAGTTCAAAGGTTATTTTCAAAGGTTACCGGAGTTGAGTGTCTTGAGTGTCTTTCAACAATCCATAACCCCACAGAAACCAGTTACACGTGCCTCCTGGAGTTGAGGCCGTCATTCGTGATTTCCGTCATGATGCTATTTCTATTTCCTGATATTTGGGGTCATGTGACTATGCGTACGTCTAACACACCTCCGTATTGCGTTATTATCTCCTTACAGGACAGGCATTTACAGTCACTCATCACCAGCTTTTCATTTTCTGTGCACTTCGGGATTTGGAGGCCAGCCTATCAAAGAATAGTTGAATTTCCGAAGCATTTATTTGACTATGTTCATTCATGGGCGAAACGTTGTACCCTGCCGAAAATTCTTGTACAACTATTTGTTTTCACTTCCTACACGCATCCAAGTTTATTACAGAAAGCCACTGTAACGATCCGGTTCACGATTACTGAGTCCAGTGATGAATCTGAGATAAATTGATCGAACGATGAATTGGCTACAGATAATAATACTAGTTACTTCTACAAAAACAATAATTTCACTTGTGTGCTTGAGCGAGCCAGACATCTCTCTTCTGGGACGTTTCGGCCAAAAGCAATACTGTCACATTTCGTGAATTGTGAACCCTTTTATGGGATATTACATATACTATATCAGTTTTTGTCCAATGCAGTATAAAAAACCAGTGTTTGACGCTTGGTCGAAAACAGCTAGACTGGTCTGCAGGCCACATAGACCGGATGAAAACTCAGCCACTGCAAATTATTTAATTATGTTGTTGGTCTTGGTGAACAACATTTTAAAGCGTGTGGCACAGGAAATTGCCGTAAAGAATCCGTTTAGACTGGCGATGGCCCGAAAATGGGCCAGGTGTCTCCCTCTGAGTCCGCTTTCCGTTCTTGTGTCAAAATGGTTGTTTCTCAACCGATGAATCCATCTGGTAGTCACCTAGCTGCTGCGTTCACTGGGGCTTCATTGCCGTTCGAAAGGAATTCGTCTCCACCGGCGCGTTCTCGTGATGCACCCAAATTAACTCAGGTCGCTGGGTCTAAGGGAGCCATATCCGACCGCACAAAAATCTTCAAACAGGATGCTAAACCCAATTTAACTCAGGTGGCCAGTGAATATGCTCGTCAGAAGCAAATGTTTGGACTTACCGGCCTGCCTGTAAAGCGGAAACGTGGAAGGCCGCGCGAATACACCACGTTGACTGTTTTTCAGACGCCACCGGCCACACGTTCTTCCCAGCATTCCGGCGTTTCCACTGCACGAAACAGTATGCCTTCTTTTTCCTACACTACGGCCACACCGGGCTCACAACCCACACAGTCAGCAACGACACCAACGATTGCTTCTTCAACCGTCATGCCCACTCTTTCAATCTATACACCCCTTACCGTGGGCGCTCCTCTGCCTGAACTTTACTCAGCTGGTCTGCTTCTTCCAGGCCCCAACATGCCTTTGAATAATTTGGACACAGCTGTGACACGAACGGACTCTCCAGTTACAGGTAATGTGTATTCTAGTTCCACAAGTTATACCTTAGCGATGACCGTCTCTAGCCAACATGTATGGCTTCGTAATGCACAGTTTACGCCACGAAACTCAAGCCGAATCCATACTGATCACTGATCAAAACTCCATAATCATTTCTATCCATTAGCTACTGTATCTGTCGATTTGGATACAGCTGTGGTCACATTATAGCTTACAGAAGGCCTCAGAAGAAGACCGAAAGCTCTCGTTCAGACGGAACTGTCCACCGCACCATCGCCTGGGTGTTAAGTTGGCTTCCAGCAGAATATTCATGTGGACTATTAAGTGTTCTTCGTATGCACGTAGATCATCTGTATTGAAATGAGGGATAGACATCAAGGTTATCAACAGTGATGCCTTAATGAGTAAGAGATCACCCGCGGCGAAAGTGACTCAACCTAAGACGTTGGTAGACACTTTCTTAACCCCGCTTTCCTTGAACGGTATGACAAAGTAACGTCCGGTGAAACGAAGTGGGATTGCTAGGGATCGTAGTTAAACTAATAATCAAGAAGCCGAAGTGATCTCCTGATTTGGATCCAACTATCAGGAGTATCCAACACATGTACCGAAGTTCTGCACATGTGAATTAGGTCGAAATGGCTTACATCATTGCATGAGAGCTTCGAGCCTGTTGCTAGTAGTTGAAAAAGCTATATATGAAAGTCACCTGAACCCAGTATACAGAGAAATCATTGCAGCTTCTCACAACAGGATGCCTAAATATTAACTTGCTTTGTACTGCTGACAGGAAATCGGAGGAATGATACTTCGAATAACTACGCTACAAAATATGTTGCCCAAATGACGAAATCACGGTTGTCGTTCCGGAATACTCTGTGGTTAGACTGTTCAGCGTATATTTAGGATGCCATCTCCGTCAAAAAATTGACGCTATAATGGCAATGCTCAAATACGACACAAGAACAGAAGCTCCAATAAACTGGAGACAGGAATACAGGCAGATGTAGTGACTTCAAAGTGGGACTTCTGAAAATTTCCTTGCTTGAATACCCTGGAGACTGTCATTGTCTAGGGTTTGTACTGGTCTTATTAGTGCTTCGCAATCCCTTAGCAATCTCTTACATTTATATTGTTACCCAGATAGCAATATTTAAGACTAAATATAGGTGGTTTTCACCGAAGGAGTCCAAAGCCACAACTAAAATCCCATTCAATCAACAAACTTCTTTGAAGGCGTCCACTGCATAGCTCCGAAAATCAGTTTCTCCATCAACATCTATCCAACCTTTTCGACCCTAACAAGAGTAGGGAGATATAGTGCCAGGAAATTAATTGTATTTGTGCAAAAGAATAAATACAGAGCACAGAAATGCGTGCAGAAAGTGTGCCAGCTTATGGTATGACGAAAACAGGTGCAGTGCCTGAACTCTCAGTTGACTTCTCTATGACAGTTCTACCGATATACATCGGAAACGATGAAACGCATGGGAAATATAGATGTATGTATAGAAAATACAGTTCGTAGGGTAATGTAACTGGTTGTGGCCGTTTTTTGGTCAAGCTTCCCTGCCAACCTTGTTCTTGTGATTATTCTACCGCTTTTACAGCGTTTGGAAGTTGAACCGGCTTCTCCGAACTAAGTGGAACTAGAACAATTGAAACGGAATTTCGGTTAGTGCACTAGAATACCAGTCGGGTCACCAAACTCATAACTCAGATGAGTATCAGATACCTGATTCGAGTGGGGAGGATTTCACTTCCGGGTGACTGCTGGCCTCTGACTCCGTCTTGACTCCACTTGAAGCGGTCTCGGTTAGAGGTTTTTCCAATTTTTCCTGGACTGATTCATGTTCCACCTCAACATCTTCCGCCTGAAAACAAAGTACATTAACAGTGTTTTTGTACATATCACCACGCATTTGCTCGACAGAAAGTTCCACGTGATTGCATACGTAAACTTACTGTGTCTGAAGTACACTTTTCCTTCTTGCATCCTTGTGACTGTAAATTTTTTAGGAAATATAGATTAGATGTACAAATTCAATCAATAACTAGTGAATAGCAGTGCAGTATTTAAAACGCATTTATTCGAAGTTCAATCAGCGACGTTTGAAATAAGATGGCTCACCTTTGGCAAGTGCATTGTCACATTCTTCTTCAGCCATTTCATAACACCTCCCTTTTTCTAAAAAAAAGGTTAGAGTTTGATGTTGATTCAACTATTCGATATTTACTATCGGTTTTAGACAACACTCACAATATACAGACATTCACATATTCCGAAAAAAGATCTACTTACCTTTTCACCTTTTTCACCTTCTGATGTATGGACCTGGAAACACAAAAAACACAGAAGTTTTAAAAAACATGTTGTAAATAATCATCATGAACTTTTAATACTGGGTCATCACTTACTTCGTCCGCTGCCCCTTCTTCTGTTTCCCGTACATCAACCGCAGTTGCTTCCGTCAGTTCCTGGACGGGTTTCACCTTTTCCTTACCTTCGGCTTCTTCCTTTTTTAAGATTTCAGCTTTATCTGCTTCGGGCTTCGTGCTTTCCGATGCGTGTGCTTTTATACCCAAGAATTCACTGACTTTGTCCTTAACGGAAGCCATAGGATTCTTTGGTTCTTTGGTTTCTGTGTCTTCTGTGGCTTCTTTCTTCTGTTCTCCTTCTTCCGTTGCTGGCTTTTCGGACTCCGTTTCTTTAGATTTGATCCCAAAGAATCCGCTGACTTTTTCCTTCACGGTGCTCGCATAATGCTTCGTTTCTTTGCCTTCGGTTTCCACTGACTGTTCTGTGACCTCTTTCTTGTGCTCCAATTTCTCTGCAACTTTCTTTTCTAGCACTTCCGGCTTGATATCAGTGAGTTCTGGTGCAGTTGCTTCCAACTTCTTAGGTTCCTCTACCTCAACCAGGGTTGCAACCTGTTCCTCAACCTGTATGTTACGAGGTACCGAATGAATCACTTACCTTCTCGGTTGATACCCCAAGATTTTCAACAGCGGATTCCGCTTTGTCTTCGCTAGACATGACTTTGGGGATGACGAAGAAACAAAGGCTTTACAAAAGTCGGCCAAGTTTACTTGTGTGGCTTGTTTTATATCGCTTTCCAAAGCTGCAGATTGCTCCATCATTGGCTGAATCCAGCGGACTGACCCCGATCGTCCACAAACACTGTGTACAGCCAGCAATCAGTGTAATCGAATCACGTCCACTGCAATTTTTTAGGGTGTTGGCAACCAGACAAAAGAGTGAAGTTGCACGTGAGCACATGCACTTGTATGTGATTGCTATGTTAGACAAGTGACCCGTTTTGATAATAAATTTTCATATCGGGTTCATTAACAATTTTGGTCGCTCGAGTACATGACTCATTACATCATGTATTTGTGAATCGATGGTGTGTAAGGGTGCATACACTTAGCGGGTGGTTGTTCGGCTTATCTGATAACCGATAGTTTGTCGACTGGTTGTGTATGAATGAGACTATAAGCCATGCGAAGGATGCCATTCAGAAGTTTAAAAACCACTGGCTAGTTGGTATTTTGAAAGGATAGGCGAAAGCTAATGGTTGTGTCTGCCTTCGCAGCGATACTTTTAAAAAACAATGCGTGTGGTGAGCTGCAGATACAACAACAGACTCTACTGTTTTCACACCTCGATTGTCCAGACCAATGTGTAACTTAACTGGAAGTATCTCTAACTTGCTATGAGAAAACCATCGATCAGCTGCTACGGTTACGACCAATGTGTAACTTAACTGGAAGTATCTTTAACTTGCTATGAGAAGAAAACCATCGATCAGCTGCTACGGTTATGTTATCCCGCTATGTTCCTGTCAGTGATGGAAAGTGTGACGAGCTACTTGCTAGAAAGACATTCGAGTGAAGGCAGCCAGCTTCAGCAAATCAGGTTAGAAGGTTCAACAAGCAATCCAGTACGGTACTGTTCACGTTGGGTGGCGGAGATGACCCAAGTGAAAGTCGATACTGCACGTGAAAGGTTCAAACGCTGATGTATGCGTCAACCCATAGTTTGGTTGTTAAAGAGGAAAAGTTGTTGAGAAGGCATTTTGAACTCGGCTTCATTATAAATAGCCACTCTGACTTCAACTCACTTGTGAGGATAAGAAAATGGACAACCTGAACAAGATCCGACTAATTCTGTTGGCCTCTTTCACTGGCCTAAGTAGAATTTCGAGAGTCGTTTCGAGGCAGTTAATGTACACGGTCAACTCTATAAAACCACGCTACAAGACCATGAGTAGTTGCTCACATATTGTGTAATGGAATTACCATGAAAGTTTAGAACAACGAGCATACTGTCGATAGCAGTGTCATATGTGGGTTTCTTGGTCGGGTAACGCAGAAATAGTGGTTTAACTGCGGAGTTCCAGAGGAAGCTGTATGTCTGTAATTACGGTCTTGTCTCGTCATTAGGCCTTGGTCGGTCTTAGGCTGGTACCGTAGTTGACAGCCATAGCGCTACAAGGCTCGAGGAGGAAGGAGAACAGCTAACCTGCATTTCATAGGCATTGAAGCGGGGGAATCCGTTCTCCCGTTCTCTTCCAAGACATACCCGGAAGCCGTTCCTCACAGATACTCCACTGATCGCTCAGAGTTTGGATGAAAAAAACCAAAGATCATTCTGCACACTTTCTTATGGTAGGTCAGCACATGCTCGGAATCACTAAGACGTGTGAGGGCTTCCAGGCTCTGGTCTTGTGCAGGCTATAATAAATTCATGTCGGACAGACACATTCGCAGAGCCATTATAGCCTACGGATCAGTAGGCTGTGTGAGGTGTGGGTAAGTGAACCATCTTAAGGTATGCGCAATTTTTCATGCCAATGGGACCAAGGCCAAGCGAGGCTAGTAGTGCGAGTACCTGCCTCTGTGAACGAACAGGGTACAATTATGCTTGAATCAACCGATCATCGATGAACACATTTGGGGCCTTCCGTAGCCTGTCACTCGGGCCTAGTTAGGATCTAAAGTGTGCATCAGCGAAGCTGCCCAGTGCGACACGAAGACTGCGCAGACGACTGGAATGAAGTTTAATATGTACAATCAAAGCTAGCTACATTAAACAGACAAAAATTCAAGTATCCAACTTTAGCCAGAAAAATCTGCAGACATACAGACGAGGCATCACGCTCAGAGAACAGTTTGTGAATGGTTTGAGTTAAGGGAACTGCAACCAGTTACGTTCAGTCTACTCATTGGGAAAAACGAATCAGTATTCCGGACTTCCTTGTATCATTCTGACCAGACACAACGTATGCGCGCGAGAATCGGTCTTCGTAAAACTTGAACTATGACGCATAGGGCGAGCTGATTGGTCGCTTGGTCAGAGTGATAAGCAACTCAACCACAACGTATGCGCGCGAGAATCGGTCTTCATACAACGTGAACTATGACGCACAGGGTGAACTGATTGGTCGCTTGGTCTTTACAATTTTAGGAGAATACACTTAAATGCTAGGGAAACATAGTGATAAATTGGGTTCCAAACTACACCTCTTTTCTGAATTCACGGTCAAGTACCGTTTTGATTCTTGTATTCTTTCGTGAAATTTGGCTTCAGTGCGATTGTTTCAGAACTAGAATAAAGAAAGTCCGGTATGACTGTGACAACTAAAAGATATTTTGAAAAACAGTCACCCTTGAAAAGGTTGTGTGCTCGAGTCACGTCAGGCTCACCAATAATTGGTGCACAGTTGATGGCCACAATATAACTCAGAAAGTATATGCACTAATAACAGTTATTACTCTATTAGATAGTAGTTTACAGTTACTAGCTGCACCCTGATAAAATAAATGCACCACGAACCATGAACTAAACCATAGGGTGACTTATCGTTTGTGGATAACTCGTGAGAGTTCCTGGGTGAGAGTCCGGACGGCGGGAACTTGTTTTATCCGCTGCATAGCTGCTACATGTGTTCCGTAGTTGTACGTGAACTTGAAAGGTCTGGTTGACTGCCTGCCCCCTGTGCGCGCGCGAGTATGCGCGTGGTGACTGTGTTCTGTCTTCCTACACATAAGAAAGTTCGACGTATGTGTAACACATAGAGTCGTTCTGACGCATACAAGACGGGAACCGACTTGTCGGTCTATGTTGCGAACGGGACAGGGATTTGTCACGTGTTTTGTGTTTGGTGGGCAAAGGAGTCACGTGATCCAGTGAGCACGGATGCACTGGACAAATTAAGCGAAGTGGGTCGTAGTAAGAAGAAGTGACCGCTACAAGTTCAACCCTTTTGCATCGTGTTTCTAGGCTTGCATCTAAGGTGAATTTGTGCCAACATCCTTCTGTTAGGCGTTAGTTCAATAACATATCCACGGTGCACAATCTGCTACGCCACATTACTGAACATTGTGAAAGTCGATAACGAGAGACTTTGTGCTACCAAGTTTTTATGTTGAACAGTGTGTTGAGTAAAAAAATTATGTCAACCTGAAACCCACGCCTCATGCCATAAAGGCGCCTTGAAGCGGTTTAGTAAGAATCTAGTTGGAAAACTTCTAAATAGCTTAAAGACACCAGCTTTTACGTTTAGAAGGTAATACCTACTTGGCCATAAAGTCAACCAATTCGGGAATATTTCAGAGAGATCAAACCTTCCAAAAATAATTTCTTCTCAAAACATTCAATAAAACCATTCTGAATGGATTTAGATGGAATCAGTTGAGTAAACCAGAGGTGATTCACTTTTCTTATACAACAAATTCGATTTGTCTCTCAAAGGTTCCTTCGAAAGTGTGCACTTACCAACAAACACGTGATCTAGCAACGACTGAATTATATTTCTTCTTTCTCTGATAGTCCATATGCATGACATCAGCTGACTAGAGTATCCTATTTCCCCAGAGTGCTAGTAGTACGTGGAACCACTCTCAGGCATCACTGTGTTTACTTCCGTGATTATATGTTGCAAAGTGTGTACATGGGAAATCCCTCAGTTACTTCCGGTTGTGCATGCTAAAGACACTTTTCACTCGCTTGTGTCTACGACCTTCAAGCATTGTACAACTGAGAGAAGCTAGGGAAACCTCGTTGGTTAAGATACGAACTTACCGACCGGAAAGGGGTTCAAACCCAATTCCGGCATCTTGATTGCGCCTGTCTAAGCCTAGGCAACTTGATAGTACCTCAGTCATTGCGATTCCATTGGGTATCATGGAACCAAAAGGTAACTGTTGTTAGACCAGAGTGGATCATGTATGCCTCAGATTCTTTTTGCACATCTGAGTATATTTTGGGTGACTGCATCACTTCTGATACAAGCGTCCCCATCCTATGTGACAAGCCAATGCGTGAATGTATTCCAGCCCGCTATATATATATATATATATATATATGCATATGTGAATTTTGCGTGAATGTATACCAGCCCGCTATATATATATATATATATATATATGCATATGTGAATTTTTAATAATATCCCGGAACCAGACCCTAAACACAGCGACCTGGCAACACACGCAGGTCTCACGCTTCTCATGACTCAGCAGGCCCTCACTCTCCAACATAACCAGTTCAATCTTTATAGATTGTTTCGAAAGTGTGCCCTTGGCAAGAATGCCTCCTACAAGTAAATTGCTTTTTTCTTCTGTTGTTTAGTTTTTAAAAATCAAAAACGACCGAAGCCTTAAATTATCCTGAGGAACGTTTCAGACTGATGAGAAGTAAATTGCTTGTGGTGATAGCACTCAATTTTCCAGAATGTTTCGAGAATGCTTTCACCTATTCATCAACCTACTCTGCATTTGAATTGTCGTCAGGTTGAACTCATATCAATGGAGTTTTCAATCCGACCATTATGGTAAAGAACAGCAAACGGTAGCCAGTTTTTTCCATAAAGGAAACTACTCACAAAGTTGCTGAAACCCTTCGAACAGCACACAACCNGTTTGGTCCATCTTGGGGCTCATCAGGTAGGCGCAGTCCCCGAGTTTCCGTCGACCTTATGTTCTACTTGAATCTAAATTGCACTGTTTTCGAGAAATACACTCATTTGCAAATCAATTTGGTTCTCATGAAAGACTCAACTGAATCTCTTGTTTATGATATTCTACAACTGAATATGCTGCACACAGGCCGCCTCATGATTCAGTTAGCACGATATTCGAGTAACCAGTTGGTTCATCGGCAACCTGTCATATTGGAATCGGTTGGTAAAATCTTGTAACCTCGTGATCGTCTTTGGACACATTCAGAAAAATTTGTGTAACAGGATTCTCTCAGAAAAAAAGGTCTATCTAGCTATACCACAGAGTAACTTCTAAGTTGTAATTTCGATTATAAAACGCTATACAGAGTGGATTTTTTCAAAGTATGCTTGAATTTCCCCGTAGTACCTATCGACTATTAAAAAGCGTGATTATAAAAAGACGTTCACAATTCAATGTTCAGGGAAATTATGCATCTCTAGACTACATTCGTTTGACGATCCTTACCTGACTGTAACCGACAGTCGGTTGTCAACGGATTCTTATCAATCTGCTGATAAGTAATGGCTACGAAAGTAACCACTCGAACTATCTGTGGATGCTGTTTTGCTGAAACCGCTGTGTGGTTTGGGTCGATGTGATTTGACTTTCAAAACGACTGTACCGTGATAAAACTACATGTTATTGGCAGTCCAACTTTAGATGCATGGAATGCTCTATGTCCGTGGTCAGTTGCTATCGATGTTGTTTTTGACGGCATCGTGTTTGTGTTTATTTTTGTTTTCGTTGTTTGGTGCGTTTGCTGGGGTTTACTCGGCTCGAACTCGCAAATGTTATCAGTTGTGGTCTATTAAGAATTTGGCAGTGACAGTTGTTGTGTCTGTGTGCTAGCTGGGTGATTAAGGAGCTTGATGGAATTTATTATATCACGCCTGATAGTCTACCAGTTGAGTGCGAAAACCTCAGAGAAAAAGACAACGGACACCTGATGAAGATCACTGCAAACGAACCGATGGAAGAAAGAGCGCTGTGGCTCACTCGGCTACAACAGGGAGAAAATTAAATTTCAGTGAAATGTGATAGAATACAGTTTGTTAGGACTTGACCGTCTTTACAACACTGAAATCACTGAGCTGACTATTCGGAGTAGCAATTCCAGCCCCATAATAGGTGCTTTTATCTCTTAATCATTCTCATCAGATCACAAATTAATTTTACAAGAGACAGGATTTCCATCCTCAGCAACTGGCTAGTTATCAATTCATTCTTTCCTTCTGCAAGCATAAATTTTGGTGTATTTTTACAAGTTAAGTCCCGAATCTTCACCGGTTATCACTACTCCCAGACTGGGGATCTATGAAAAGGCGAGAGTACACCATTGGTCCTGTTGTCAAAAGTAATTTGCAAGGAAGTGGCTGATGTCCAAATGAAAGACAATGCTTATGTTCTTTCTAGATGCACTTAATGAATCAACCTGGTTAGAGATGAAGGTAACCGTCGATATACTGGGTTGACCTGAGACAATGTCCTCTAGTGGGAGACTGGAAAAGAAGCAGTGAAAGGTAGGTTTGCAGAGTTTCATTCAGATTGATATCAAACTTAAGGGTTAAGCTCCGGTCCTAACTAGGACTGCGAGCTAACTTTCCCATCGTAATTGGCAATACTCAGTTTCGAGTTGTTGGTATGCTGTCAGTACTGCTCTTCCACAACGCAAAAGATGTGATGGATATAGAATGAAAGACAATGCTTATGTTCTTTCTAGATACACTTAATGAATCAACCTGGTTAGATGAAGCTCCGGTTTTAACTAGGACTGCGAGCTAACTTTCCCACCGTAATTGGCAATACTCAGTTTCGGGTTGTTGGTATGCTGTCAGTAGTGCTCTTCCACAACTCAAAAGATGTGATGGATATAACCAAACGTACAACGGGAAAAAACGTGGTATGTAAAGTCGACTTCGAAAAGGCAAATCACTTTGGTTCAGGGAAGGTAAGTTTCTGCAAAGGAAGATGCTCTGATAAAACAATTTGGATGTAACGTGCAAGAAATGTCATACTTTCTGAAACCCGTCCATGAGGAGATTGGAATAGCTAATAATAATATTAGTTGATGCGATGAACGCCCTCTTTGTTGTATCGAATGATAGCCCGCACATCAGTCTGGGTGAGCTAAGAGAGCAACAACCCCATGTAGGGCCGAAATGTCTGTTTGGTTTCAACGTGCTGGTTACTTTAAAAAATTTCGACACTATTCATCTGGAGCCTCTACACCAGTTCCGACCACTACACAGGATGAATTCTAAAGAGGTGACCGGCAAGAGCTTCAGATCGAAAGCTGGCTTGATAGCCCACTATCCAGTTCACATCCATGAAATTGTTTGCATAAACGTAGTCAACCAAACGATCTGCTTTCTCGTTCCCACCTTTTCCCGAAGAATACTGGTTTGAGTCAATACCGACGGCAGGAAAGCCCCACCCAGCATAACGCAGAAAAGCTTGACCGAGTGAAGAATTCCAGTATCTGTTGGTCCCGATAAGAGTCATAGTTACTCTTGTTCCTGTCTAACATTCTATACCCGTCTCGTGACACACAAACCACGCTGTTCGTGAAACTGAAGCAATATTTTCCTGGTCGATTAACTGTCAGTATCAAAACCAGGTTACATGTGCTTAACTGGTAAGTACAGCTAGACGAACCATCATCAGGTAGCCCTTACCGAACCCTCGACCAAACAGCTTCACATTCGCCAGACTCGGAAGACTATAGCTTTGGGTTCAAACAAACTGCGGATTGCGCCGTGTCACTCTTGAAGTCCCATTCTGACAGTTTACCCATTAGTGTAGATGGTCTGGCATTTGTCGAGGAAGGGGGTTTTGCAGTCCGGTGTCGTGACACCGGAACAAGTCCTGCCACTTCTGGACCTCCACGCCCCATGACGCCATCGTCAGCTATACCACCTTGTGCCGGCAGCCAAAAGCGGATCATCCAGGCCAACCACGCCACCATCCAGGCCCCATACCACCAAAAACGTAGAGATGCTACGTCTACTGTGCTCAAAAAGTTGTGGAAAATACCAGCGACTTACCTCTGGACACCCAGCAGTATTAAAAACACATGCTCTTTGCTCCACAACACTTGGACACCCAGCCATGACGCGCCCGTCCAATTACAGGTGAGGAAGTGGGTGTTTGATCCGCTTAATGGGTAATCTGTCCTCAAATCTGGACATACTCACGTCCAGGATGGTTTGATGTCAACGCCTTCGCTAGGTAGTTCAATTTGATATTATTATCTGGGGGTTGTTCACCACATTTATGTCATTCCCGTGGTACTGTGGTCTCAAATCCGACTTTATCGGACCATTCCTGCCTGATGCCATCACACCTGTTTGCACAACTTCATCAAGATGGCTTTTTGGAAGCCACATCACTGTAACACGTTCTCCTTCGCTACTCTTCAGTGACCGCTTCTAACCTCAGTTTGGTATTTGCTGACATCTTGAAAGCATTCAATTCGAGATCACATGATAGCTATCAGGTCTGTCGAGGTGTCTGGAGCAACGTCGCCTCTATTTCGATACACCGTACAGTCCTGTGAGAAGGCTATAGAAATTTTCTCTAATTCCGATGTTCACTGCTACAGGGGTATAAGGCAGAGTCCCATTCTCCCAAATTTTGTTCATCATGAAGATGGATAAGATTCTTTGGTTTTCGATGACGCAAATGAAATATTAGTTCCATAAAATCTTTGTGGATAATTTTGCCTTCATCGGCAACTGAGTAGTGTGTACAGAAACTCAGGCTTGATTTGGAAAGAAGCTCGACACTGCTGCGGACGAGTTGAGAAGAGATGGTATGACGAAAGTAATAGTGATATGTGGGGACAAAAAACATCGGGTGACCGCGCTCCTGGTCGAACCTTTTGCTTCTCCGAGGAACTCATCACTGCTTTCGGTCCGAATGAGTCCCTTATATTTCGGCGTCTTTTTACTTTCAAGGGGAAAGAAGTCTGCAAACCACCAACAACAGCTGCTGAAGCTGCATGGTGAAGTGAATCGTGCCCCGTTGAAGTCGCATGAAAGAACGGAGATCACAAGGGACTACTTGACAACGAATCTTCGCTTGTGTTTGGCCAAGTCCACTGAAGCACGCTCAAATGTTCGGGCAATTGCATAAGACAATCTGTTGTAATGTCCATTTCCCAATTGACCAAAATTGGGGACTTGGTATCCGAAGCCTGAGTCCAACCATCCCAATGAAGCGGAGAACGCTTTTTTAGAAGCTCCTTTCTACCCACTGCCGAGTCACTGATCCTTTCTGCGATCTCAGCCTTCCGATCTGGGACCCAAGTACGTGCTTGTACCACAAAGAAGAAGTGATGGCCACTTGGGGCGATAATCTGCACAAGAGTGTTGATGGATGCGCTTTGCAATAGATGCACACTTTACTTTTTTTGGGCCGATGGTTTGTGTTTTCAGAACGTATTTCTTAGGGTACCTGGCTCCGCTGAAACCTTCTGAGGATTAGAGTTGCAAACGTCTAATGCGGTCATGGTGGCCAAATGATCTTCTGCAGTGGAAACGATGAACAACTGGGGAGTTGGTTGCACATTCTACAATCGTGCTGGATCACGCGCGATGAACGCTGTGCTCGTCATAATCGGGTTGCACGCTAATTCGGAAAATATCTGTCGTCTGAGACATACAGTGTTCAAGGTGTTGAGAACATCTGCTTTGAAGTTTTCGCCCCAAGCCTGCCTTAATCACTTTTCAGCGAAGCCGAGCAACCATGAGACAAACACACCCACGTAGAGATGCGAACTGCTTGTATGGACCGAGAAGCAGAAACATAGCCCTGGCCACTTTTTCCTCGATTTCATTTCAGTCCTACGTATCATCGGCTGTTCGTTTTTGGTTGAGTTTGTTCACGAAACAATGATTACTACACATCAGAGACTTTGCTTTCTACAAACCATCAAGTTTGTTTTTGGATGGAAGCTTCCTGAGATTATCATCGGTGACTTGTGTTCGCTCACCCTTTTGTGCTTTCTAATTACGTATCAAACCTTTGTGCGTGGTACATGGCGTCAAGTGTTCAGTCTTACCACTGACTTTTACACCTAACTTAGTATGACGGACACTTTGTGCTTGGTATGTGAGTCTTGACTGTGGTAGAGCTAATTACACCTTGAAGGGCTTTGTCTTCCTTCAGTGGCTCAGGGTACACGTGTGTTAACCATGCCAAACAATCTCACACACGTTGGAGGCCATTTCGCCCGTGAATGAAACTACTGATGACACTCCTTCAAACAGAAAGTTTCTCCTTTTTTAATATTCCGCTTAGATATTTCTACATTTATCGCTCGCTTTTTATATTGGTAGCAATAGTATTCGAAAATAGACGATTAAGCCAAGGTTGTTTTGAGGGACGCCATTTAAAAGTTTGCTGACCGGCCGGTTGTCTTTCTTGGAGTTCATCGGGAAGGCACAGTCTCCGAGTTCCTGTCAACTTTATATTCTAATTGTAGTCAGGTAAGGCGAAAATCGCAAAATACTTTCATTTGCATACCGATTTGAAACCCAGATGAATCCTTCCTTCTCTACCACACTCTGGCGCTCTTAGTGAATGTGTTGTATAAAGGCCGCCTCATGCTTTGGTACCATATTGGAGATATCGCAGTAAATCTTGAAACAGACTGCTCATCTATCCATCTGGGTCTCCTTCAAGTCTCCCGTGAAAACTATATTGGGACACAAGTGGGTACATTCTACGAAAATACTAGTAGTAGTACGAAGTAACCTTTCGGCCTCGAGTGGTTGATCAGCAGTGAGATCAACTTGCTAGCAGACAGGAAATAGCGTCACTCATCATGGAATCCACATCAGGTGGTCACTTCCAGACGAAAG
Organism: Opisthorchis viverrini; assembly: GCF_000715545.1. Classification (NCBI taxonomy): domain Eukaryota; kingdom Metazoa; phylum Platyhelminthes; class Trematoda; order Opisthorchiida; family Opisthorchiidae; genus Opisthorchis; species Opisthorchis viverrini. The sequence goes on from NW_008751748.1 coordinate 203,391, forward strand.
GTTCACTTATCGTGGAAATCAGTCTCCATCTCAGCAATTAGAGACATTGTCAGACATGGCCCAGTCGCGCTCTCAGTGATGCTCATGCATCCAAGATATTGCCTTCAATGCATAGCTGCCTTCCCAATTCACCCACTTAACACTCCATCTACAGTGCTGTGTCCACGCGCTAATTTATCAGCTCCGGCCTTCAGTGCTCAGCTACCTACCCCACCTCCCCGAATCATTGGTGAACGAAACTGTGGCAGCTAGAACCACTGTACGACAAGTACGTGATTATTAGAGCTGACAATGAGGATGAGCGATTTATAGACTGTTGATAGTGTATAGTTTTAGGAGTTTTCAATGAAGATTTCATTCTGTAAGTGAAGCCAATCTGTACAGTTATATGCATGAGGTGCTCGCTGCTGTCGATTCCCAGCTGTACTGTGCATTTCAGCTTTTCAACATAGATTGACCTTAATTACAGGACGAAATATTATTGGAAGTTTCGTATGGTATTTGGGCAAAGCTTGTTTTCAAAAGGTGGAAAACTTGGTGGAAGAAATAGGTCTGGCATAGATGTGAGTATACCGCATATTTTTACTGCCGTCGAGCAGCAAATCACCTCACAGGTCACCAGTAAATCCACAAGCTTTCTCCTGGAATTTTGCGGACAGAACTGAAAAGTTTTGAGTTTCACATTGTATTTCTAGAAAGCCATCATATGTCAAGGGAGCAGAGCATCCAGTGAAGCTATCTATGAGATTAATGTAGCCGATTATGCTCTAGTGTAGCTGCAGGCTAATCATGTTTCAAATGGTTGAAGAACAATATATTGCAATGAGAGGCAGTGCATAGTACAAGCTAATTTCTTTCTATTAAGTTCTGGTGTGATGATGCCGTTTTATTGGGAAGCACAACTTTGGTGATGTTGCTTGCAATTCTTTCGTTACTAAAAAATGTCCACCGAAAAGTGCATTCAGCCACGGAATATATGTGACTGCATCGGTTTTTTCACTTCTTAGTTAATGATATAATTCAGCTTTGGTAGGCCGACATCCGGTACTGATTTTTCTGTCATCATGATTTGAACCCGAGGTCGGGTGTTCGTCTTCGGATAGCGCAAATGGTTTGCACTGAGCCGCCTTTAGTAAGGTGAGTCCGTGGGTCCGGGAGTAAATCCGAAGGAATAAGTTCCGTGAGCAAGAATCCTGTTGGTATTCACCAGCCGGCCTAGACACGATGGCATTTTCTCAAGAATCCTGTTGGTATTCACCAGCCGGCATTTTCGTGAGTGCTACCACCATGCTAAAGAAGGAGGTACTGGTGTCAGACGTCAGTTACCTTATGTTCGATTTTGGGTGGATACTCTTTCCAGGTAATGTCGTCACTTTTAGAGCTCAAAATCAGTTTAGTATTCGCACGGATATTTGGCAGTCCACCCATACATTCTATTTAGCCAATCCAGGCACTCCTGGACACGGATAGTGATGGCAGATGAATCGACCGATATTCAGCTGCGAAACCTATTTTTGTGCTAAAAGTCGAAAGATTTGGCTAATCGATCTAGCCTCCTCCTTGATAGACCGATTTTGGGATTCACACACTATCGAAACGTTGAACTGTTGAAATGCAGAACTCACAAAGATGTAGACGCCTATCTATACTAGGTGGTTTACCAGCTTCCTAAGATTCAGTTTAAATTCCATATTGTTGTGTTTTTGTATTGTATTTTATATGATAATAGCCAAGTCTAATGGACAGCACAGGCTGTAACAGATATTCTCTTTCGTTAGACCGAACCCAGTCAGCGTCTTCTATGGAATATGCAGTAGTTGCGATGACGGTTAAGAGTAAACCGTCACCACTCCTGTGTCATTGTCGAACACGCCCCCTGACCATACAATCTATGTGTGACAGATAAAAATCGCAGGTAATATAGATAAGCAATGCTGTGCTTCCGTCCAAAGGGTTTCTCGTCTGAACGTGATTTGACTTGATTCTCAGAGTGAAGAAACTTATTTTTATTGTCGCTTGAAGGTCATTGGCTGAAAACGGTGCAATCGCTACTTGCGACCAGGCATTGTAGAACATGGGAAGATCACTTATCATTGTGTGCAAGTCGGGTTTCATAGAAAAACACTACTCCCCCCCAAGGTAACAATGTGAAACGTTTTTATCTATAGGATGTCCTTCTCTAAAGGCAACCAATACCTTGTCACATGAAACTTCCCCCTATTTTCTCTGCTTTCATTTCGTTATTGTACCGGGCATGTACTTCACCACAACCGTGGAACACACGAACACGCATCACAAGATTGAACTGAAGTCTATCAGCAACCGCTCGATAAGACGTGGCCTCTCTATGGTATTCTGTTTGTTTCAGACCCCATAAGTCCATAAGTCCACAAGGCAATCTATCAGCAACCGCTCGATAAGACGTGGCCTCTCTATGGTATTCTGTTTGTTTCAGACCCCATAAGTCCATAAGTCCTACAAGGCAATGAGCGATTTTCATTACTCGTGCCTCTGGAGATTAATCCGTACAGGGCGAAAAGCATGCCGCATCTACCGACAATAGAACGGAAGAGGCTGGTTCACCACCAAGGCTGAAGATCATCTGGTCGATAAAAGACCTGTCGTCTGTAGAAAAACCACACGGCATCAACCAATTCAATGAATGTGGATACTTTTTCCCGGTCAAATAGAGAAACTTGAAGTAAACAGCGGTGTCGTGGAACTCCTGACATGTACTGAGTGCTGCTGGCTCCGAAGGGTCTCGAACATTTCACAACACTAGGAGTTAATTATATCCAACAACAGATGAAAAATTGTTGACATATTGGATCCACATTTGAAACAACCGAGAAAAATCTTCTTGTGGACAACGCAATCAGTGCAATGACTAAATTCAGACCAAAAAGGCTAAATTTGGAGTCAGAACGTTTGAAAAAGTCAGCAACAAGCTCTTTAGACTGAATGAGACTTTGAAATCAGTGCCTCGGTGTTAGTTATGAGCAGCTTAGCGAACCTCAGATGAAGGTTCGTCTGCTGTACGGTGATGCATATAAACTAAAACTGTCAAGATTCTGAACGAGTGCCGAGGAAACGGACGAGTAAAATGGTCAGTTCCAGTGTCATAAGTAGTTAGGAACTTCAAAGATCAGTCATGTTCCTACCTTTTTATCACCTGTGCAGTAACATTTGAACATTTGGACAACCCTCAGTTCTTCATTTCGTCCCACACCGCGGGGGTAAAGGGTTAGAAGAAAACTTCTATATCCAAGGAATCTTTCTAATTAACCGTGGTGCTTCTTACATCCTAGTGCTTGCTTCTCTTTTAGTTTCTGCAATGACCAGTTAAAACAAGGGTGCTTCTGAAGCAGTTGCATTCGTTCGGTTTTGAAAGCAACTGAAAGAAGATTCCGTTTGAAATCCTATTTAATAGAAGTGTATAAAATGTCAAAAAACGCCATCTGTCTGCTGGGATTGGTATGCAAGTGGATCTTCGGCCTTACATCTTTGTTGTGTCGCTAAGCGGATATGAGACTAATCCTCATTGGCTGGAAACTGAGTTATTATAAACAGGCAGCAATGCAAAAGGAACGGACGGTTGCCAGGCCATACAGCTGGTAATATTGCTGTGACTACTGCTTGGGTTATTGAAAGCGGCAAACTAAACTGACTAAATTTGAATTTGTCTGGATGTTTTATCACGTGGATTCTCTAGTTAATAACCTCCAATTTCGCTGTACCAGGTTTAGTGACCTTTCATTCAATGTATTTCGATCAAAAGCGTTAATCCACGTAAGTGAACGGAGACTTCATTTGTGCCGAGTAGTGAGTTTGTTTTTCATCACCTGGTGTACTGTTCACGTGCCGTCCATCAACCAAATGTGCAAACAGAACCGCATTAGCAATGTTCGTACAGTGTTCGGATGTTTGATCGAATGCATCAGTGCCTGACAAGCGTGATTAAGCACATACGTGCTAACCGCTCGCGGGTGAATTTCTGGAGTGAACAGCCACTGACAGTAGTTACGAAAGCACGTTGTTTTGTTATGCCAAAGCTATAAGCTCACGAATACACCAAATCTGTTTTGATTTCTCACGTGCGGACTACATTCGACTAACGAGTGCGTTTTGCACAAACTGGTCACCTCGATTGCCGCGTTCTTTTCCATCCTTTTGTTACAATACGCTGAAAAATCGGCTGTAGTTCCCTGATATTCAATGACAAAATCTTGAAGTTACTTTTTTCGTTCAGGATGAAGTCGCGTAAAGCGAGATATATCTATGTTGTCAGAAAATCATCTACTTTCTCTTTCCTCTTTACTTTTAATCATCCGCAACATAATCTCGTTTTTTCGTTCAGGATGAAGTCGCGTAAAGTGAGGTAAACCTATGTTGTCAGAAAATCATCCACTTTCTCTTTCCTCTTTCCATTTAATCATCCGCAACATCATCTCCCGGTTTTTGGATGAGACTTGTTCACCAACATACAAATTTTATGATGTACATCATTCCTTACAGCCCAGTCACTGCATTGGCATTGGTGTTGATCTCCTACGCGAGTCACGATCCTTCGGGCTACTATTGAAAGGTCGTTTCTCCTGTTTGAAATTATTATCCAGCCATAGAATTCCATGTGGACAAAACACTTTGAAACAGGTTGACGGAAACTCGAGGACTGCGCATACTTGATGAGCCCCAAGAAGGGCGAGAACGGCCGTGGACTGTCGAAGTTTGAGCAGCCTTATGAGTAGTGCATTACGATGTTCTACAGCCTTTTTTCCGCTAAAAGGCTGAATCTAAAGTTACTGCACGATTTACTCGCTGGTTTTCAGTTGAACGGAAAGGAAACGAGAGTGCTTGTTTGTACTGAAATGCTTCTTCCTAACCCTTCATGGTTAGATTTATAAGGTGGTTTAAATACTCCGTGATGGCTCACCACCCTTTGATGATGTTTAGAAGAGACCATCAGGTAGGTCCAGCCTCCTCTCATCCAGCAGAATTTTTCCCTAACTGGATAACAGATTACCAACACGCCGACTAGCCTACCAACGCATTTTGAGTTTTATTGCTAATGAAATTCCTCTGGGAATCTTGTGAAGCTAAACTGGATCTCTTGAGGTTTTCTAGTCGAGTGTGCAGCTGTTCGTCTCATTTGCGTAACTTCAAGCCATACACCAGAAGTCCATCTAAGATCGCACCCACGTCTCATATCCCGTACAGTGAAAAATCAAGGGAGGATTCTGAGCTGACATAAAAGCGGACCATTTTAAAAAATAGGCCATTGCTTATAATTTATACAGCTCATTNGCGGACCATTTTTAAAAATAGGGCATAGCTTATAATCTATACAGCTCATTTCCCATTCCTATAGCGGGCGTTCTTAGCGTTCATTGAAAGTTATACCGGAAGATCACAGAGTCCATATTTATTCACTGACTAATTTAGTTATAGTTATTCGCTGGTCAGCTGAATGGGTGTTCTGTACGCCTCCTCTACCGCCATTCTATCCCTCAGCAGGAATTGATGAAATCGATTGTCGAAACCCCATAACAGACTGGTGTAAGTTCCTTGAGGCGAGTTTACATTATCTTCAATATGCTGACTCAGTCAAACACGGAATAAGCAAAAATACAGGATGCAGCCAAAAATGTCCTATTTCCCTTTACCTGATATGCAACGCCTTCTGAAGCGTTGTGTCTGTTGCCAGGATGTAACTTTTCAAAGGTTAGAAACCAAACGAGTTAAGACCGAGCGAGAATCCGTTAAATGTACTTTCTTTCTAACAGATCTTGTCATCTCGCTGGAACCGGATTTCACCGAATGTGTTCACAAAAATGCTATGAGACCTGCATTCTGGTGCCAAATCGTACCAATAGTCTATAACTGTTCAGCTGATGTTTCTCTAATAAGCGACTCCCGAGGTCTTTTTCCTCTCGCAGGTAGTGTTAGAGAGGAGCTTATTCAAAGCCTCCATTCTACTCCGAGTGACTTGATAATCAAATGATCAGGTCGCTGCGAACCCGAATGGAACTGTGAAATGTTCCTCTCAAAACTCTATCGGGGTAGTGCGATTAAGAAGCTGAGCGAATTATTTTCTCGAGACTCTTCTCCAGGATTCAGCATTTGGGTCCACAAAGGTAATGGTGACTTGTTTGCGATCAGCGAGTCTTACTAGACAGTTTTTCACTTATCTGCCTTTTGGTAGGAGTTCAACATACACAGTGCGTCTTTTTCTACTCCGATCAACTCCTTGAAGACGTCAAAGCCTGGGAACATCACAAACGAGAGATTCAGCTGGGTTCCAGGTGAGTCTCTCGGAAAACCAAATTAGTTTGAAAATGAGTGTATTTCGCTAATTTCGTGCAATTCGGTTTCAAGCAGAACATAAGGTTGACGGATACTCGGAAACTGCGCATTCCTGATGATCCCCAAGAAGGGCGAAACCGGTCGTGGGCTGTCGACGAATTTTCAGCAACCTTATGAGTAGTGCATTACGAATGCACATGTATCGTGGTACCTCGAATATCGTAGCGGCTGAAACATGAGGCGGCCTGGTGCAGCCCATTCATCACATTAGAGTCAGCTGGTTCCAGGTGAGGCCCCCAAAAAACCAAATTAGTTTTCAATTAAGTGCATTTTGCTAGCGCCAAATTCTCCTTATCTCCCCTCCTGAACTGCTAAATCGTTTTGGAAAGTTCTGAAAGGCGGGGTGAGGCATATACCCTTGGACAGTCAACGGGTGTTGATGCGTGAAACTATGATGAGTGCGCCTAGATCTCGGTCCGCAAGGATGGAGCCGGGCTTATAGCGAAAAAATGTTATGTATAAGCAATGTTACCAAAACATCTGAAATTGCAGCCTCTAGGAATGAGAGGAAAACCTGCTACAGACTACTCAAAGTTAAAGCTTGTTCTGTTGTGTGGGCGGTAATCTTATCCAGGGGAATACGCTTTTGTAAAGAACGAATTTACGATTATCAAAGTTTGTTTTACTTTCGAACTGCAGTTGCCCTCTAACTGTTGCGCATCGGCCAGCAACAAAGCATTGTGGACTGGTCGTTTTATTCAACTGTCTAAAAGGTTTTTTGGGTGCATTTCTGCCGCAAGCTATATTTCTATGTCAGCAAACATTTCGGCAGTATGTATGAATGCGTTGAGAAAACACAACAAAACATACACAAAATACCAGACTGTTGGTCTGCGCAGGACTCCCCAAAATAACGTCCAACCTGTTTCTTCTAGCTATCCTTGTGGAATTTTTGCTGGAATGGGGACGAAGTTCTTCGCTCCGTCGTGACACCTGAAGACTTCCAAAGGTCTTACTAGGACGTTCTCTCATGTCAAGTCCTGTGGATCACTTTTCGTAATTCTAGTTCCCGATTCAACGGTCTCAGCAGAGTCACAAAAATTATAAGGTTTATAGACATAGTAAGTTTTGTTAAGGAATTCAGGATTAACTCAGGAACGCGGCAACACTGAAAGACAGCACGACATAAACAGCAGGTGAAATAACATATTGCTTGGACGACTGTTCCTGGTGGCTGTCGAGCTGCTCGTTGTTGTGAATCTGCAATCCCAGCAGTGTCCTGAGGCGAGTGGCTTCTATGTTCAGGCCAATACTTTGATGGTTAGATCACGATAATTCTGCACCTGGTAACCAGTTCCCACAACACATAACTAGAGCCTTTCCACGAATTTCAGGGAATTTTTAATGTACTACAAACTGCCGGATGCTATACTGGCTAGAGATCGTGAACCAGGTTAGGATAGGGATAATATTCCCTATATACCAGTTTCAGACTGATGAAGTCAGGTTAACGTCACCTAATGATTTTCTGTCGTTCAATTATAAACAGTTTGGCTGCTCACTTCTCAACTAGTTCATCAGTGTTCTTGAGTTGTTAACTTTACACACACATTTTACACTTCAATTCTCATAGGATTTGGATTGTGGAATGGTTATACGTCGAAATAATTCTTGCTCCAGTGTGTTATTTGGTTGCAGATCAGGTGGACGTTGGCCCAATCTCCGAGCTTAGTGATCTGCTTTCACGTGTTGCCATCAACTGTCGGTGGCTCATAGTGACAAACGCGATTGCAAGCTACTCAAAAATTGTAAGTAGCCTAAACTATCGGTGGTTCGCCGCACGGTGCCTCTGCATCCCAAGTACGTCCGCCTGATTGTCGCATAACTTAATACCCTGTAATTTATACTGGCGTATACACGGTACTGTCCAGAGTTACAGTACATTAATTCAACTGCGTCATACTTAAGGCCAGCAGGTAGGGGAATCCTACCTGCGAGCAACTAAAACACTTCAATGGAAGAATGCAAGCCAGAGACCGAATGTTCAGCAACATCACATGTGCATCTGTTTAGTCTTGTGCTTGAAGTATGTGAAATGTGAACCATTCCAGACCTTTTTATGCCTGACTTTTACTAATTAGCATTTGGACCTTGCTGATATAGTGGAAAGGCTGCATGGGTTGCACCGGTTGCGACCAACAGGATGAGTGATAATGGAGAGGATAAGAGCATTCCATGAAACAGCTGGAATACTTCTGCTGAGATTCTGCACGAAGTGTGGAAGAGCGCGAATGCATTAAGGTTCACTAATAACAATAGGCACCGATGTGATTCCTGCTTAGGCCTGAAGTGTAGAAGAGCGCGAATGCATTAAGGTTCACTAACTGTCTCGGTGAGTGTAGGCGCGTTGAGAGATTAGAAAGCGCAGCAGTAAGGATGATTTTGCATAGATACGAGTATCCATTCTCCAAGCTTCTCTTCACATCTTCAGGAGCTCAGCGAATAAACTAAACGTTTAAACGAAGCTAAATCAAATTGAAAGGCGAGGCATCAGTAGAACTCTTTGAGCTTCACTTTTCAGTCTTCCGTGGTGAATCTCTCTCTCTATCATTTTTGAAGCAGCTGGTCTCGATTCAGACTGGTCACAAAACTACTGTCGTCTGAACTTCGGATAAACCTGATTGACCGTGGAACAACAAGACATATAAACTCACCTATCACACGAGAATTCCAGAACACAACCAGTTAATCAGCGACGTCGTCCAAATTTATCCATTAAACAAAAGAATGGCTGTATCGGAGGACACTTTGATTTGATCAATAATTGAGGTAAAGCGAACACGGTGTGAACGTCACTCAGGATGCAGTAAATAATCCATATGACTGTAAATCAGTGACCTTAATGGTAGAAAAATTAAAAAATTTTGCCAGGCCAAATCAGGTCTGCCTTTAGGGTTCATTAAAAATGCGATACAATGCTCCCATCAAGGCCAGGTTAGACATTACAAACCCGACCAAGCGGTGTAATTTTGGACAGCTTACTTGTACACGCCCGACTAAAACAACCAGTTCAGTGATAATCGAAGCACGACAACTTTGTTTCCTTCCAGTTCATCAGTTCAGTTTGCTATCAGTCCATCCCACACAGAGCTGATCTGCAGAGCTATCCCCGAGTTTAAAACAGTCAATACATGGAGAAAGTCCAACAGATTTATTTCGAGCCAGAGACTTATTCCTATGCAAATCCTTTATTCGCCTGTCATGGTACATCCTCATTTCGATTGAACGTCTCTTCATAGCGGCATTTGGCTTCTGTTGACAGGGCGTAATACTTAGAAGATTGTTTAAAACTCTTCGATATTCCAACGACCTGTTTCGTCCTTGGGGCTCATCAGTTAGGCGAAATTCCCCAGTTTCCAACAAATCATGTTTTACTTGAACCCAAAATTTGCTGAATTCGTGAAATTTACTCATATGCAGACTTACCTGAATCCCTGCTGAATCTCTTGTTCATTAAGAACATCAGAAACGAGAGATGCAGCAGGATTTGGTCGAATCTGCCTTCAAAATTACGGTTGTGTGGAAATGAGCATACCTCGTGAGCATTCAACTTTGTTTTACCGCAGAGGAGATATTCGGGAGTAGTTTCCGGATCTCCCACCATATGTCAAAAAGTTCTCAGCTCATGTTCTCAGCTTAAAACACGTTTTAAGCTCATTCGACCTTGTTCAGTTAATACTCCATAGTTACAAGGCAATTCCCATCTGGTTCTACGGTTCTATATTGAAGACAAGAGTATAGCTTGCCCTAAGATAATGTGGTTATGCAGTGCCTAAGTAGTGCCTAAGTAGTACCTTTGAGAAATCATATCAACCCTCTTACTCCTTCGACTAAACAATTTCGTATCGAGGTCAATTAAGACGGTCATGAGGCAATTACTGCGCCTAAAAAAATGATGCGTTCCACCCAAGATGCTTCGCGAATATTTATAAAATGTCACGTCTTAAGCTGGTTGCTTAAGTACCACGGAAAACATCCATTTGAGCACTTTAACCAGGGGTTGTAAGTTGCAGCTTTTGTCTTCTAGCTCACGCCTACTCGAACTGATTAAATAAATAGAGCTAGTGTTTTCGAATCCATATCACATGACAAAAAGTTTTTCTCATTTACGCGTACTACTCGTACTGATCCCTCCAACCACCGTGTGTCATCTTATGTCCATGTACAGTGTCCCCAATACTGATTTGTTTACAATTTACGTGGCTCCCTAGTTCAGTTTGTATTCATTTGGTTACTTTGAAGCAATGAAACGAACTGACCTGAAGTAAAGTGCTTTTGTGAAAATAGGCAGTAACAAGCTGAGTGCCGAAACTAGTAAGTACCACCAAGCCAGTCAGTCGAATGGAGTCGATGTTTGTAGGTAAATATAGCATAAAAGATGAATAAGTTATGCTAAGTAAGGTGGAAATATGGATGGTCACAATGGAAGAACAAAAGGCAATTCCTCACAAACGTCTGTAAACGTAGAAGGCTTTGAGACAGTTGGAAAGCTAACCTTATTCTGAATCAGAATCTAAAGTCAAGAGAATGAACATCATTCATGACCATCAGGTACCGTGAAGGAAACAGTGCGGTAAACAGAGCATTGACTTCCTTTTGAAGCAGCCATTCCATTCTAAATGACCGTAAACTGCTCATGCCTGTGTGGATTGAATGACTCAGCTATAGGCTCATCGGGAGCACTGCCGGCGTGTCCCAAAAAAGTGGGCGTGGCACATTAATGGTTGTTTTCCTGTCCAAGGAGGACACGTGGAAGGCGTCGTATTGATCAGACTTTAAGGAAACTGACTGTACTAAGTCTCTCTTGTGAAAGAAGTTAGCAACGGTTTGGTGATGCTTAGATAAAAGAGCTGCATCCTGTCCCGTTTTCAAACGCGTGTCCTTAGATAGCTTAGTAGAATTCAGGGCAAGTCAAACTGTCGTTCTGTTTTGTCAACAAGCCTGGCCAAATGCAGGAAAATAGACAAAGACTTTATCTCATGCCATAGAGATATTGTCGGTCTGAATGTTCTTCTGCATGTGCACGATGGCAGTGGAGAGAAGGTTGAAGTTTCATATCCAAAAGAAGAGAACTGCTTGGAAGTCTATGGGACTGTTCATATTTCATAGTATTTTGGTTTTCAGGTTCACTTACTTGAATTTAAGCAAAGGTGATAACATGAGTAACATTCCTTTCCTGTAAACAATTCTCCTTTTATTGCTTACGCAACTCTGATCAATTATTCATTGATGGTGGAATTCGATTAGCTAGATTTGAGTTCCTATATTTAGCATGAAATAGTACTAAATACTCAGATGGATTACACAATTGCTCTTTACGTTGAGTTATGTTATTTCCTTTCACGGAGGAATTGTAAGGGACACTATTCAGTAGAAGTCCTTGGAGATGTCTTATATTTTACGGAAGGCGCACTAGATCGCCACCGACGTAGAATGCTTGTTGTGGACCCTCTTAGAAGACCAAGCAAGACCAGGACCACGGGAGGCACATCTGTACTACTGTGACTCTTGCTATCGGATATGACCGCATGACTGCGCAGAGACGTCTCACAGTTGAACAGACCGAGTGTTACATTCCATCTGGACAATCAACTTAGAGCCCCTCTAGCGGACTAAATGTGTTGGATCCAAGTAGCCTTCAATCCACAAAACCGGGCCACAAATCAAAAGGGGTGGGATCTTTCCCGCATTTTTCACATCAAATCAGATATCATCCTGAAAACCTTAATTCAGCGCGGTGCTCGGTTTGGCATTTTTTACATCAAATGAGATATCATCCAGAAAAAAAACCTTAATTCAGCGCGATGCTCGGTTTACTACTATTAGAAATTATTTCTGGGCAGTCTTGACTACCGAAATCTGCTAACAAAATACCTAGGCATTTAAGCTAACAAAAATGCGACACTTCAGCATCTTAATGCATAAAAGACGCTGTATTTTTAGCAGGTTCACACAATTTCTGCTGTTTCTTTTTCATATAAGAGATAAACAGCCGGCTTCGTTTTACCTTGGGGTTAAAAATGACATTCACCTCAAAGGAAACTACTATGAAACTATGAAAATATACTGCGATATCTCGAATATCGTGCCAACTGAATCATGAGGCGCCCTGTGTGCAGCACAGTCAGTTGTAGAATATCATAAACGAGAGATTCAGTTGAGTCTCTCATGAAAACCAGATTGATTTGCAAATGAGTGTATTTCTCGAAGACACTTACCTTAACTGGTGGAAAATAGGTAATGCGGCCGGATCTCAATCGGTAGTTTGCACACAGGCGTCAGTCTAGTAGAAGCTACTGGCCTGCCCAGTGGACTTGGAAAGCACTACACGGAGAATGAATGTGATCGGACCAAACTGTGCTAACTGTATCAGCATGGCTCTTTTACTCCGACAGACACGTCGACCAGAATGACACCCAAATTATCAAATAGACGAAACGCTGTCGCTGATCAATATTTTGCATGCAAGCTTCACAAATCATCTCACGCTATTGCGTGGAGATATAGCAATGTGGAATTGGCAAGTAATGTATTCCCCTGCCATCGGACCTAAGACTTGGGAAAAACAATTCAGTTATCATCGGTCTGCTTTACAGTATTCAAGAGAATACAGTGTGTGAGGTTTGAGTTAAATCTGACAGCAGTTGTTCGTATGGAGCGACGTTTTTGCATACAGATCCAAAAATACCTATTGGAGTTGATGCATACAGGATACTGTCAGAAATCTTAGAGTAAAGCACAGGACAGGATTCTCCTCTAGATTGTTTCTCTGTGTAAGATGAGAAAAAAAGACGCCACTAAGACGGCCTTAAAAGGGTCAGTGTTCCAAAATCTGTAGTCGTTAATCAAGGCCGGAATGACCGACACAGGGCAACATAAAGTAGAATGGATTCTTGGGGAAGCCGGTTGCAAGTTGGCCAGTGGCAGGCCGAAATGCAATGCATTAATTAGACTAAATAAGACTTGAGAGAAAAGATCAACTTCCCTGTCTGAGGGTGCTCCTCACCTGCTGGCACACATTACTACGGGCCGCCTTGCTGTAAACTCGTTCATTTACATCTCCTAGTGGTTACGTGACAACAATGACAATATAAATGAAACGGTAAAACTTATCGCCGCTTGAGCACATTGTGGTCTGCTAAATAACGCTTTTTTTAGATCAGACAATTGCTTTCAAGTTCCAACATTTCAACAAACTACAAAACGCATCTTTGATTCTCACTCTGTTCTTCACTGTGAGGAATTTTGTTAGTCTTTCTGAACACGAGGTGTATGGGAAATCTTCTTGCATCATATAGTTTGGACAACCTCAACTGCATCATTATGATACACTCTATCAAAAGTTCCATCTCAATATCCCTGCGCCGCATGAGCATACGCTCTTGCTTACGCTCACTACATGTAAAATACGGCTTTGTGGGGACGCCTAATGTACTCCAGTCTCGACTGTCGGTCAACTGGAACTTGTGATTTCTGATAAGCACGCTGAAGCGAAAAAGAGACATGGTGGCTTCTAACGGTATCACAATGGTGTCGCTATATATGGTTCTCCGACTACATCCACATACAAAATTATGTCTCGGAATAAGGTTTTCACTCACCCCATTCAAACTACACAGTTCTTTGAACTAGCTTTGATCCATCTGGGTTTAAGGAAAGCATTTTAGAGTTAAAATTGACTATGTCCTTCCACTTTCACTGATCCGTTACTTCTGTTCGTGCGCACAAAAACAAGTCGTTAATCGACTGTACAAAGCCTTGGACTTGCCTGATCTACAGTTCAACTAAAACAAAACGTATTTGGCTGAATAGATATAAATCCAACACCCACAGCACCCTACACTGGTAAATTCGTTGTTTGAAAGACAGAGTGGGCGCGTTTTGCTTTAGTTGAGTATGCGTAATTGTTTTGTTGTTCTCTGTGAACTTCTCTGAGATGATGTTTGTCATAATGAGAGACTGGATGACAGCTCATCGGTCTTTTGGTGTCCCGCTTAGTTGAACCGTCTTTTCACTAACAGCGAGTGAGACCAATACATGGCTGAGCTAAGGAAACGTTGCACACGTTTCATCGCCAACCAGAGTGACATCATCGGTGCGTCTCAATAGCAAACATGGTATTTTACACACCAATAAACGTTTCAAACAAAACTGAGTCAGCATTCGTTCGGAACTTCTTCACAGATATGCGTCTGGAAGAGTCACTCACAGTCTTTGAACAGGTTTTAGTTTACCTTCACACACATTTGACGGTGACTGAACCCGGTCCATTGTATGGCAGAAGGGCCTCTGAAAGCTCACCAAGTTCCACAATACATCCTAGACTGAATGTAATACTTGTTAGCAGCCTTCTGAACTCTCCCATCATTGAACGCTTCTGAAAACGTGGCTTTTATGGAGGGGATCTGTTTTCTTAGAAACAGAAGACCAATCTCTCCGGAAATGATACTTCCTTCTGTCTGCTATTTTTTATCACAATCACAGCCTACTGGCCCAAACATTCATTGAACTATCCGTGTTTTCTTCCTTGTCAGCTTTTGAGTCCACAAAAGACAAATATTATGCAGTCTGCAGAAAAACCTAGCTACAGGCTGGTTAGTGTTAACCATCCATTATTCGTTCCATCAGCGCACACTGCATTAGCCGTTCTAATGACTTTCGATTCAACCTGCCATAAAACTTATTAAAATCCTGATAGACTGTGATAACACTGATATTGTCTGGATGAACACATGATGCAAGCATACTTATAGTCTTCTGACTGCCTACTGAGCAAACATCAGTTTGTTTGGTTATTGGTTGATGCATAAATAAATATAGGATGGAATCAATAAAATGGTGATAAAATAGTTCTAGGAACACCCAGTTTTTTATGACAATGCATGTTACTTCTAAGGAATACCTGATTGAAATCAGTCGCTTGTCTCCAACTCGACCCTAGGGTTACTCTAAAGACTTTGAAATTCGTACTTTCACGTTTACCGAACACTGCAAATACGAGAGGACAGTAGATTACGGAAATTTCCCATTCGGTTGAGAGTGGTTTGTAATTCAAGTGAGCAAAGTTTGTACTGAGACCGGAAGCATAGGAGGCAACTACCAGACAGATTTGTTAGGATGGTGTTGGAACACGCCTCAAAGGGCTTACTGTCTTTTGGGTGGCCATAAATTTTTTCGGGATCCTACAATACTTAGGTGCGTTTTACAATGGCCCAATAACAAAGCAGTGGCTTACGTTTGTAATATACAACTCAAGGTTGCTGAAAATCCATCGATAGCCCACGACCGGTTTCGCCCTTCTTGGGGCTCATCAGGTAGGCGCAGTCCCCGGGTTTCCGTCAACCTTATGTTCTACTTTAAACCAAATTGCACGAAGTTAGCGAATATACACTCATCCGCAAACTAATTTGGTTCTTTCGAGAGACTCACCTGGAACCCAGCTGAATCTCTTGTTTATGATGTTCTCAGGCAGCGATATTTCAAATATCGTAGCGACTGAAACATGAGGCGGCCTGGTGCAGCACATTCAGTTGCCTGAGATCATCATAAACGAGAGATTCAGCTGGGTTCCAGGCGATTCTCTCGAAAGAACCAAATTAGTTTGCAAATGAGTGTATATTCGCTAAAGCAGTGTCTTCTTTCAACCAGCATTAGGAAAAGCACGATTTTGCTGCAGACTCTTTAGGAGAAAGCACAATAAAACTTTGGCATGTTCAGAAGTGATCACGAGGATTTTGAGGTCGTATCTGTCGTACGATCTACGTGTTCCTAATCAACCGTCCTTCATTTAAGAGAACTGATAGATCATCAGAGATTATCCAAAATGTTTTTCAAAACTTTGGTCACTAAAGCTTCATGTTAGAAAGAAAGAAAGAAAGCGTTCAGCTGTAGCACTTTTTCGGTGCCTAGCTGCCATGCCACCCGAAGGAAGCACGAGGGCTGGGATACTGCCAGATTGCCCAAGCCTAGACAGGGGAAGTCGAGTGGCGGAGGTCGGATTCGAACCGCGGACCTTCCGGTCAGTAAATTCTTGCTAACCACTTGGGCCATCTTGCCCATGTTAACCTCATCTGGTGCAACTCTACCTTCAATATTGTAATCACCGGCAGCCATAAACGGGCTTGATGGGTCCAGTCGGCTAAGGATTGCACAACTAAGCGCGTCATGGTCAAGCCAAAACCAACCTGAATTAAATATACTACCAGAAACATGTTTTACGAAGCCCAAAACTTCAGGAATAGTTGCGATGATTACTTAGTTACGTTGGATGATTTTTAGATGAAAGAATTTAATCTCACCCTAACCCCTTTAATAGGCATCACCCTTTCATTAAGGTTAGTTGTGAGCAGAAACTTTCAGCGATGTGACAAACGTTAAAGCAGTTGTTAAAATGGCAACAATCAACAGAAGAAGGCGCATGGATTTATCTGGAATCCACATTGTACAAGTGCACGACGTGAACTTGGACTACCGCATCATCAAGTGCAGTGATGCGAGGAATGACAGACGACTGTCTTTTTCGAATGCTCAGTGAATTTTCTACCTCTTCTGTCTGTCCGTGAATCTATGTCGATCGCTGCTAACTGACATAATTGAGTGAAATGTTGACGTCTCGTCAGTTATATAGTCTCATCACTTAATGTCTTACGTAATCGTAAAACTCATACTTTTATGTGTTCTGCATTATACCCCGCATTCGCCTTTTCCTGGACCTGAGCAGAACTTTCTTGAGGTTAGAACACCAGCTGACGTTCTTGAATAGTGAGTGATGTTGGGATGGTCATGCCCCAGATTGAGATTCATCTTTGGAGGGTGTGTACCAGTGTTTCCTACTAGGAGCTGTCAGTTGACCCAATTTCTTGCGCCTGTATCTTTTTCAAACTATCCTCAAGTATTACGTTATGATAACATTTCAACAAAATTGCACTACATACTGGTCATAACCAGAACAATCGCACTCAATGAGGCATAATTAGACTCACTGTTTAGCTCAGCATGCTCCTCTGACGTTAGTTTAGTTGACGGCATTATCGCAGCCACGTTCTGATTTGCCGTGCGCAGCGCTTGCGAAGACGCGATAACCTGTGAGCTCATTGTGTCCGGGAAGTGAATCTTCCAAATTCGTTTACCACACAAAGGATGAGAACTGAGCACAATATTCTGGTTCCAATATGGCTCTGAATCCAGTTATAATAGGAGGATGATCCTCCAACGAAAGGCAGGGTATCTGCGGCAGATAATCGCTTGTGGGTTCATACACGTACACACACATTCATTTAACCTGTTTGGCTTCCCATACGAATTATACCAACGAAAGGAGGGTATCTGCGGCAGATAATCGCTTGTGGGTTCATACACGTACACACACATTCATTTAACCTGTTTGGCTTCCCATACGAATTATACAAAACACTGAATCAGAAGCTAAGAAATTCCAGACATTTTTGTGTTTGGCAATACACTTAATTTGACGGTATACAAGAATTCAGTCTTTTCTGAGACCACCAGAACTTCGTGAAGTAGTCTTTTACATCTTGATTGATGAAAAATATGCACCACGTTTTAATGAGGAATGCAACAGCTTCTTTGATGATACTTATGTAGAGGCTTGATTTGTGACGATGGCACACTTTCTCATCAGTTGGGCTAACAAGACACAATAATATATTATTAATCGTTCAGCCGTAATACCATTTCGGTGCCTGGCTGCCACGCCACCCGAGGTGAGCGCAAGGGCTGAGATACTACCAAGCTTCTCCAAACTGGATAGAGGCAGCTGAGATGCAGAGGGTGGATTCGAACGACGAATCTTCAGGTCAGTAAATATGAGCGCTAACCACTGACTTATCTCGAGCTCTACCAAGACACTGGAAGAAGTCACACTGTCTACAAGTTTGAACCTGAGGTTGAAATGTCATATTTCATTCAGTTGTACATTTTCTAAATCCTGTTCAAGAGCTATGAGCGACGTTATATTAAGTCAGTTCTAGCTGATCAGTCCGACTAATAGCCCACGATGGAAAAAAGAACGTTGGACCATCTTTATCAATCACAATCAAAGCCAGGTCAGCCAAAAAACGGAGAAAGTACAAATCAGACGGGGATCTCAGTGTAGAGGCCACTGGCATTGCGATGTATAAGGCGATGATGTGATAGCGAAAACGCCAGAGCATGTGGTCAGAGCGAGGTTGATAACGGAAGAGGCCACAGTACAAAATCACACAAACAGTGGCTGTGCACAGTAGGCTATCCCGGAAGTCCCCGTCTTCCGTTTAATAGAAAGTGTTTTGGACCATCCACCAGCACACTATCCTATGAGTAGTGTAATTTGTTATTTTGATAGTTCTACACACCTTGATACCACAGTTTGTTGAGCCAAAAAGGTGTTGTCTGAATTGTGAGTTTGTTTCAGATGAAATGTAAAAGGATACCAGGTTGAAAGAAGATCGATTCTATTTTCCAAAACCATGCGAAAACAGTCATCAAATCGCGATTGTCTGCAGTCATTCTAATGAACATTGATCTCCCCAGTTGCGTTTACCAGCTTTCAAATCTCTTTATCGATCAATGCAACTATTTCCTTCACCGATTTCTAGGTTGTAGTACTGTATGCCTCATAGACACTGATGAGCTAGGAGTGGGTTGAAGATGTGAGCTACGCTACTCTCAAAACCAACTTGAAGTTGCTCCCATTAACTGGTTAGTATATGTTCTGATTGCCAGCTCTTGCCAAGTGCGCAGACTCTTCAACCATTTCATACTAATTTTCATGCCCATATTAAACGACTGGTTGAAGGGAATCTTGTTGCGTACCGCTTTTGCCGAATGTATGCCTCTAAATCATTAGATCTAGCCACAATTGCATCTTTACAGGTAAAAGTGCATTGATTGCTGCGTTGGCACCATTGCTCCTAATAGTAGACAACGCACTGACCTGAAAAATATAAATCCAAAGTGGATGGATCCATCACGATTGTTTCCATAATTATATGTTTACATGTTTGACCCAAGACCTCCTCCGCCTATTGATCTCAATCAAACACAGTTGGGTGCACCGAGAAAGCGCAGACGGACTGAAATTCTAATAAGGCTGTTTTTTATTCTGAGTAAAGTTAAAATAAGGTTGAATATATTATTAAAATTTACAACTCAAAATGA
Organism: Opisthorchis viverrini; assembly: GCF_000715545.1. Classification (NCBI taxonomy): domain Eukaryota; kingdom Metazoa; phylum Platyhelminthes; class Trematoda; order Opisthorchiida; family Opisthorchiidae; genus Opisthorchis; species Opisthorchis viverrini. The sequence goes on from NW_008751748.1 coordinate 222,912, forward strand.
AGCAATGTCTCCAATCTATCTTCCAGCTGTCTGAAATCACACTGGAGGAAGACATTTCCACATATTGATATGGCACTTCTTACATGGTTGATAAGAACCTTCGGGTGGCACATCACCGGCTTCACAATTTTTTGGGCTCACCATACAGTCTTAGTTCCCGACTTTTCAGTAATATCATTTTCTACTTGAACACTGCGTTAGGGCTGTCATGCACTTATTTACATTTGGCCTTGTTGGGAGATTCGGTTGAATCTTAGTTGAATCTGTCGTTCATAATAGTCATTTACTTTCCTGCTGAAACTATCATGTCTTACGAATCAGTAGTTAGCTGCATGTACTTTCAACTAGATGTTTAGTTATCAAATCCAGTTGACAGAATTTAAAGTAACAGGCCTACAAGATGAACCACAGTCAGCATGAAATACATTTTAGATTGCATTTTCAGCACAGCACCGAATTAAAAGAGTTCAACGGTCTTTCAACACCTGCAAAATTCAATTCTCTTTTATTATCCATGTATTAATATCCAAAATCTTACTATCCAACGCTTTTATCCAGTAAGAGTTCGTACAAGGAAAGTTGTCACCTTAGGCCGACTGAACAGTGGATAATCTTCCAAAGTATTGTTCACGATGTCCTTAGTTGATGCACATCTGGAGTATGAGATTGACTTTGGTTGGCTAACTCGAAACAGCGCATTTTTAAACGGGATGCATGTTTCTTCAGCAGTGAGATATGTTAAATTCTCAATTGGAATTTCATATTGCGAGTGGAGTTACTCTGTGCTGAAAAAGTCTGTAAGCACTGTGATGCTATTTCCTACTCAACACTGACTGAACAATACGTGGCACTATATTTCACCTAAGTGTAAATTAATCCCACCGCTGCCGGTGTAATGGTGACACTACTGATGGGGGAGGCATGCGATTAGTACGTTTTCCCGTAAATCCGTTTTGCGTCTCTTGAAAAGTGAGATCTGTTGCGGAATTTGTGGAGTCGCTTTGTAGCATCTGCTTGGATTTGAGCAACAGTCAGTGAATATCCAGAAAAGTTCAGGAGGACGCGTTCAAAGAGAGGATGGGTATTCAGCTTTTGTAAACGATATGCATATGGGAGTTTGGTTTACTGTTCAATAGTCTGTAACTGTTCAGTCGGCATTTTCTAATAAAGAACTCCGCAACGAAGGCCTTCTCGCTTTCACCGGGACCCTTAACCATACAGTATACAACTCAGCTACTAATCAGGAAGCTGGAATTCGAACCCTGCTGGGGATAATTTGTTGAGTTCTTGCAAAGGGGAGACAGATTTCCAGAGCTTCTCGGCTCTGCGGAAGAGGTTGAATTTAATTATAAGCCAAATTCTCAACTGAGAATACATCGTTTTGGTCAGTTTTGGGTTCAGAGCTTGTCGTCTTTGTTGAACACCTGGGCTACTTAAAATAGGTTTGTTGAATATCTGAATGAGAATCTGGCAGTCGTCTGTATCTTCTAGTCAGTCAGTGGAATTAGCAGCTTCTACTGTGGTAATGGTCTAACCCGCAAGAAGAAACAACCACATCACAGCTGTGATACGCTGGTCAAACAAAAAAGGGGCAATTTCCATCCTCATCATCCCCATAGTTTCCTTGGCAGCATCATTCCTGCACTTGGTTTGGCATTTAAGCAATCGCTTATGACACTTCCCCACATATTTGGACGAGAAGCCCCGACAGAGTTCTGATAAACGCGGCATAGTACGGCCAGTTTTCATGATATGGAATATTCAGAGCCTTAAAAGTGAACTTGGAAAGTGATGTCACCATGCAACTGCTATTTACTAAGATCTAGTGACAATGAAGGAAAATCACTAGGTGATGGCGGATGTAATAAACAAATGGTTTGCCTTAATGACCGCCGCTCATGTGGAACCATTAAGAAGCAAGCAGAAATGAGTTTATTGATTTCGAATTGAAAGCTAACATACTGCGTACATTGCTATTATCATTAGCGATACCTTGCTGTAGCAAACAAAAGGCGGTTTGACCACAATTTAACTTGAACCATAGTAGAGGTTTACTTTGAAAATCCTTGACGTGAAGAATCCATTCGATTTAAACTTCTTTCAAGCATTCACACGCCTAGTGTTACAAGGGGAAAACAGAAGAAAGGGGGTAATTCGTGCTATTATAGCAGAATTCCACATCAAGAAAGAGTTTCACACTAATTTGTAGCTAACGGGCAAAGCCTCTGTCGCTTCTCCGGGCGAGAATAATCTGTCCTCGTGAGAGTTTCTCTTAGAGAATACGGTATGAAACCTGAAGTGAACTGATAGATCAGTACAAATTAGTAGCTGTTGGTCATTTAGACAGATGCGTGACGAAGTGTTTGTGAATTCTAGGTGCACATGTGGGATGAGGATTAGTATCCACGATACCTCATTGGCTACAGCAATGTCCGGCTAGCAAGGTTCATGACTACTCCGAATCATTGGCATTTTTAATGACGGTGGGCGTACTTTGGCTTCTGCTTAGAAAATGAATAGCTGATTTAATTGTACGGAGTGCGCAATGAGTGCGTTCAGCCATTTATTCTGACTATTTTAACGTATTAGGTCTAGCCTCTCACGAGACACCACCTATTGAACCTTTGCGAGTTCCGCGCTGTCGGCCGCTTTTCAAGTGTTATCGTGGAAGCTGTGCTCGCAGTTTGTCCGCCAAAATATCTCGGATTCCGATTTTCAAACTATCCCCTAGGAATCGTCGTTTCACTACTGATTCTCTCATTAGAAATTGTATCTGGCCAACTTAGTTTCCACGCTGTCTATGCGGGTAGCTCGTACTTCACACAGTATCTAGACTATGAGATAGCCTGTGTAAACTAGCCTGACGTATTCAACTTCCTGGTCAGTTAAACGATTGACTGACCGATGCCTCAAATCAGCCAGTCAATCCAGCCCGGGAATAAATGGAATAAGGATCTATTAACCCTTCTTGTTGACTGTCCAACCCTTTATGCTCCTGTCGCCTCAGATTTCGTTCTCTCTATCTTAGGAGAAGCCGTTTGAGACGAAAATTTCGCCATCTTCCTAACTAAAGCTTGCAATTTGGTCGGTACATTCTGAATCCGCCCATCTATAAATAGGGGTGTTTCATTAGGCCTCATAGGCTTCAAGATAGATACCACTACGCGCGATACGTGTTCTTTTGTGCACAAGTACAAGTGAATTGTACCAAAAAAGTGAAGTGGGACATAGAACACAATATAGATTAACATAAACAACAATGATTTCATCACTACACGATATCTGGCTTCCAGCGTACGATTCCATAAATACAAGCCACTTTCTTGCCACAGTGTCTTAGTGCATGAACACCAGTAAGGGAGATTTTGCAATACCAGATTCTCCTAATCAATCATATGGATACCGTAAAAAATCGAATCGTTCAGCTGTAGCGCTCTTTCGGTGCATGGCTGCTATGCCATCCGAAGGAAGCACGAGGGCTGGGATACTATCAGGTTGTCCAAACCTAGACAGGGGAAGTCGACAGGCAGAGGTCGAGTGCGAACCACGGGCCTTCCGGTCAGTAAATTCGCGCTCTAACCACTCGGTCCATCTCACCCCGTAACGGAAAAGCGGCTCTAATTTTCAAATCTACATCTACTGGTTACGATAACAAACAGGTAAGATGGAGCAGAATGCAGATGAGTGCAGTCCCAAGTGGATCTAACTTAGGTGTGCACACAAATGTGCAACACGATTCGAAAAAGCATTCCAACACAGCCTTATGCACATCCTCGGATAGTCATTGTCGATTTTTGACCAATTTTGATCCACTCACTTGGGTTTACAACAAATTCGATATAGGCACTCTTCGACTGTATTTAAAGTAGGTGCATCGAATGATCAAAACTGTTGGGGGGTTTTCTATGTGATTGACGACCGGAGAGAGAGGCAGGGATAGAAAGAGAAGGCTTGAAGACAACTCCAGTTGCAAGTGACTTGAAGAACAGAAGTTTACTAAACTCGTTGATTTAGAGAAATTAGCGAGCAAACTTTGGTTCCATTTGGTACAAGTCGAAACGCCTAGGTTCACTTTCCTACCAAACAAACCGAACGAACCGTTGGAGATTTTCAGTGGCAAAATGCTTTATTCGAAAAATCTTTGCTCTACTATGTCACTAGTTCAGTCATCTTAGAAAAACAATCTACTACTGTCAAATGGAGAATTCCCAGTACATCTTCTATCTGCAAAACAGGTGATTCACCGAGATTCTGTCTTGTTCCCTAAACGTCAGTTTGACTGAAGTTCCTGTAGTGGTTAATGTCTCCCATTTTGGAGCTTTCATTAACGTACATTGTTTTTTTCATTATAAAGTGTCTTCCTGGCTGATAATCTCTTTTTCTGTTAGCAGCTAACTGTACACTGGTACGTCGACAATCAATTTCTTCTCAATCATGTTGACTTTTCTCGAGACTCTAGTCAAAAAAATGATTTAAACAAGGCATTGCTTCTCAAAAAGAACCGAACCAGACGTGTAATATGTCCTAGATAGAGTGGCCTTTCTGTAATAGGTTGATTAACCACCCAACTTTTCAATGACGAAACGTTTGCCAAACTCCGTGAATAGATCAGCTGCCACCTGACCAACAACCAACGCTGAACTTCTGGATTGATTTGTGCGTCCCCTCACTTGCCGTGGCTAAGCATAACGTCTGAAATGGTGAAAAGCTGTGCAGTACTGACTTATTCTGTTGTCGCTTTTGGCATCTTCTAGTTTTGCCGACCAAATACACTGTGACAGAGAAACCTAAACGGGTGAATTTACCTCGTGACAAGTTTAGACTATGCCCATCAAAGTCGATGTGATGTACGTTCTACTTCTTATGTTTCTAAATTGAGGAAGGTCAACAGGTAACTCCATTAGGTTTTTCACGTGGTCGTTGTTCTTGCACTTCCTTTTGTGTTGATCTGTCAGAAGGTGTTTGTTCTGGAAAAATTACAAATCAATATCCATATAAACGCTGATTCTTGGTGGCTTTAAAACACCACTCATACGATCAAACACTGAATGTCTGGTGGAATTCTCTCATTCGTGAATCTTCAGAAACTTTTATTACCAGTACTCTACGGTCTGTGAGAGACTGGCTGCGTCAGTTTTGAGTTTGTGGGTTATTTAAATTGACGATAACAAAAACCTGTAGTTGTTCATTAGAAAAGGAGTTCGAGTCCAATCAAGCCACCTCCCATTAGCGTGCAACAAACTCAAAATTTTCTCAGGTGAAACGTGCGTACTACTAATGTTTATTTTAGCGTAATGATTCAAATAAATCTGACCTTGCTTTACTGAAAAAATCACTCACGATGTTGCTGAAAACTATTCGATTGTCTACGACCGGTTTCTACTTTCTGGGGTGGAAATTCGGGGGCTTTGCCCGCCTGATGATTCCCAGGAAGGGTGAAACCGAGCATAAGCATGGGAGAGTTTTCAACAAACTGGTGAGTGGCTTCCTTCATGGAAACATTCGGCGACTTCTAAAACATGCGGTGAACTGTGTGCAGCACACTCAGTCGAAGAGTTTCAGCTGCGATTCAGATGAGTATCCTGTGGAACCCAACTTGATGTACCCATGAGTGTAGTTCTTGAAATCCGGCCATATTTTACGAACTGTCTCATTTCGCTGGTTAAGGTGAAGGTAGCCAAACTCCCACTGCCACTCGATTGTATTTGTAGGTGAGGAATTTGTATAGGGAGAGCGTTGTGTGGAAACTGTACCCAAACTTTTTTGAACGAACTACAAAAGCCACCTCGTATTCGGGATACCGTGCTGAAATCTTTACCACAAAGTTAAAGCTTTCAACCTCGCCATGTAACCGTATCGCTTTATTCGCGTCAACGCGTGTTTGTGATATATCACACATTTCCGCTCACTGCGACTAAGAAACTTGAACGGTAAAGAAACTGCGCAACAGTGCAGTACACCCGGAACCAGAACATATCATGTTTTGGTCAGAAGCAGGTTTTAATGTCACTCATGTGTTGGATGAGTTCTTACCGCGAAATAAGTACAAACTGCCGTTTAAGTAAGAAATAAACTAGGTGAAATTTGGAGCAATAGTCCTACTTGATGATCGTCCTAAATGACTAAGCCGGTAGTGAATCGTACTGAGTTTCCATTCACATTCTCAATAGTGTTGAAACCTAGACACCTCGGTGGAATTGGTGGGCAGTATTCAAAAACCTCACATGAGTCAGCTTGACACACTCACTGACTGTTTGAATTGAACCTCGATTTTCTATGAAGCATTCAATCAGACAAATCCACCACACAAAGGCAGATCCAAGAGACAAAGGCTTTAAATTTGTAGGTAGATAAAATACTCCGAGGAAAAACTGAAGGTTCTTTGAATCCAGGACTGGCCCTTAAGCTAAAGGTTACAGTCACCTTACGGTCCCCAACACTCAGCACAACTGCGCGCAATGTGAAGTGTTCGTTAAACCGTACTTATGGGCAATGTGAAGCTGAAAAGCCCACGAATTTTATCCTAATCGATGACTTTTAACGTAAAAGGTATTTTTACTATTTGGCCAGCCTGGAAACAATCATTAGGTAAGAGGCTTCCATGGAGTTACGTCCGAATCTTCACTCATGCTCAAATTCCACTGAGCATAGGTGGTGCAGTCTAAAGTGGCCGTCGACTGGTGAAAGGAAATGAAGAATTTCCTGTCTAATCATCCTAAACTTATTATCACCCCATACATCTTTGAGCACAACCAACAGAGGACACATGAACAATATGAGCAGTACAAACGACAAAATATCCTCTGGTATCTATGCTGAGGAAGGTGGTAACGTTAGGAACCGGGGACATTCTGCTCTTCACTGCAATAGAAAGGTAAGCCTAGAAGCTTTCACATAACAGCTTTGAATGTGAGACTACCGTTCAGTTACAGTGTGGTCCATAAGTGAATGGCATCACATACATTTACGTGATAACTTAGAATTGGTTAAGGACTTCGGTTAGCAGCTGCTGGTGGTCCAACAATTATCTTGCTCCCAACAACCAATTGCTTTCGTATGATCGGACGACATGTGGTTAGACAATCACATGGAACAGGTGGATGCAATTTCAGCCATCATTGTGGCAATGCTGGGACAGAGCTGGAAACTTAGACAACTGAGAAAAACATTGACAGACCGATTTTTGACAGCGTTTTTATTTGAAGGCTAGTTTGTCTGTCCACTGCAAGTGTTTAAAACAAACTATGAAGGACATTCGAACTCAGGAATAGGAAAAAATCCAGATATTTACAGGTCGACTTATTTTTAGCCGGGTATTTGCTTTGTATTTGATCGCTCCATCTGCTGAAACATGTATATTACCAAAATTGACAGAAGTTTTGATTAGCATCTTAGATGACACGAACTGAGAGAATGCATACTCACGATCAAGATGAGCTTTGAATTCTAAGCAAGCCCTAGTAAGTACTCTTCCATCAAAGAGAGCACATTGAATAAAATCCTCATCTTCTCTCTCCTTGGTTCGTACTTTTATTCTCACCTCAGGGTTTACGGAACTTCTTGTCTATTTTATCGACTGAATTAGTTGACAAAGAGTGTATTTCGCAATGGTTTAGCGCAAATCACTTGAATCAACAGTCCACATGGATGTGCATGATGGAAAAACTGTCTGGAAGCTTGGAAAGATGGAAACCGTCTTGGATGATAAGCCTTCACAGAAACCTCGGATGGCAACCCGGCCTCTGATGACGCATTATTTATTTGCGTCAAATCGGTCATATCAGAGAGCAACCTCAGCCGGACTTCCGTGTCACAAAATATTGATTATTGGATGTTGAAAAAATTTGGGATCAATATTCGGCTGGGTAAACTAGTCTGCCTTAACTCTGGAGGGCTTAGAACCCCGCAACTGAGGTCGTTCAGACCTTTTAATTGGGTTTTGAAAAAGTACTTTTGTAGGAGGACTGTCACGTTCTCCAGACATTTCTTGCTTCTCAAAAACCAGAACAGGGGTGAAAATGTTTTCAGGGGTGATATCAGCATCAATAGAAACATTTGCAGCTGAGTCTCCTGGGGGTGGCTGCCTTTCGGGAAGGTCTGTCTTGGAGGATTCCCCTACATCTACTTAATAGATTCATGAATGACTGGCCTTAACTGAAGTCTTTTCTACATGCACCATAATATCTGATTAAAATAACAGGAATCTCTTGGGTTTTAAATTTACTCTCAGTTACCTAAAGAGTAAAAATAGCTAGCCAGTTTAGTTCAGTGCGCTATTCCATGTTGAATTAGATGGCTGTGTTCAAGAAGGTTCAGCCAATAAACTAAGCCAACAAATTTCGTCGGGGACGTGGGTATACGTTTCATTCAAGCTCTTTACAGCCTGTCACACTTTAATAGATGTCTAGCCTTGCGAGTGCGTGCTTGCGGAGGCTGCTAGCCAAGGCAGCTTCCAGGTTAATGATGGTTGAACGCTATCTCTGCCACAAGCGTGTGCGCACGCTTATGCATTCAGTCTTTTTCTCTGCCTATCGATCGCCCTTAGGTCGCATACGGGTGAGAAATTTCGGTACCAACGGCAGCAATCATGCGTAATGACGGCCTGTGTGTGCGTTGCATGCGATCCAGCTGGGACCAAATTGGTCTTGCTCAAGAATGTGAAATGTCTTAGCCTCAGGTCCTGTAATGACCTACAAAGTAATCCGTGGCCTTTTATCAGAGAACGCGGTAAGTGAAGCAACTGTGAAAAACACACCAGCTCTATCTGGCGAAATCAAAGGCAGTCATCCTGGTGAATCTAAATTGTCATACCGGGAACATTACTCCGGAACAGTACAGTACCTCCCCATAGAACGGACAACCTCAGTAAATACAAAATTTGCTGGCTCTATGGAGAGTAATCCGGCACTTCTACTGACATTCCTGAAGCTTATAACTAGTTAATTTTATCGTCATTGCTTATTCTGCCTGTGCATTTCTTCCCTGACAGTTATAAAGAAATATGACAACGCTGCTGTATCAAGCCAAATTTTACTAACAATTAAAACCGCTTGAAATCTTCATGGAATGGGAACAATGCCATTTTCATCGCAAATTAAAGAAGCTATGCAGCTGAAGTGTGATATGCTCCTCCAGTCTTGGTATTGTTTCGCTCTTACTTCGGAGACATCGACGTATCTGGATCATGCTACTTGAACAAACACTCATGTAACATACTCGTGCACCTTTTAGTGTAGACGGGCGATTAGATCAATAAGCACACAACAAACTCTAGGTAAGGCTCATTCCGAGGCCATATTGCTCGGAATCTACTTCAGCATTTCTCTAACCAGAACCCAATTTACTAGTCTATTAAGATCTGTAGCACATGAATAAACAGGTTGACACAATCACCAATTTTCCGTCTCTCGTGTTTTGGACGCTAAACTGGGGCTTCAGATAGCTCAACCCTCATTTGCAAACTAAGCTGGTGTTATTGGGAGCCACAACAGAATGTTCTACTTACAGAATTCTCCAGCCGAGTGTGCTGCACAAAGGCCGTCCCATATTGTAATTGGAACAGTATTCAAGATGCTGTTCCTAGGAAGCCGCTGTTCAACTTCATGTTCGACTGACCACTAACTGACCCGCCCTTTCAATGCCCATCAGGCGAATCTAGTTACCAAATTATGAACGAGTGATTCAATTGAGTTCCCCTTAACACTATCTTGAACCCAGCTGTAGTGTAGCGTTTCATTAACCCACCAAAAAATATTCTTCCCTTGTTTGAAATTTACTTTTTGAATTCCACAATAACGATGTATGTGTACCGAATGGTAGAAAACTCGGCATGTGATCTTCAAAATTAACTTTGTGATGAATTGTGATGTAGTCCTCCAGAAACGGTAATATCGTTGTCTATCGGAAATCACCTTCGAGCCGTTTTACATAAACCAAGAAGACGGAAGATGAATCCACGGCGATATTTGTCACTAACTGTGTAGACACTTTCAAATTAAAAGCTGAATTCCTTTCGTGATTCCATTATCAACTGTGAATTTAATTTATCTTTGGTGGCGTAAGTTTGTAATACTCAACAACTTCTATACGATGTGTAAAGTCGCAGAAAAAACATCATGGTAAATGATGCTTTTTCAAGGACCTCCCTCGTAGTTTCGCCGCATTTTTGTGAGACAATCTCAGGAAGATATACTTGGCTATTCACTTAATTGATCGGCTACACTTTACCCGAGATTCCTCTTTTGTCTTCTGTGCAGTGTCCATATCTATCTTTCACATCATTTTTACGACTGTTTTTTTAAATAAGCACAGACGATGCTACTATATTCTTCGAATTGAGTGGTCAGTCCTAAGTGCATCATTCGCGTCAACATCTCTCGGACTACTGTCTGGTTGATCTACCTTGCTTCAAAGTCACGGGAATAGGCGATACCGGTAACAGAGCTTGTTGATCTCCCATTTTCTTCGGTAGCACCACACCTAAACATTTGACCTCAAGTTTGACTGGCTTGGCCTGACACTAACCAGCGACACGTTATTGGGATCATGCTCACATTCCATTGATTATTTGCGTTTGGCATGTGATTGCGGTGATATCTGCAGCGCTCATCGATGTCATTCTCAAAGGATCACGAAACATACTCCAAATGAGCTTATCCGGTTCAAAGACACTTCATCCAGACCGAATTATAGATGGGAAGCTGCAACATGTATATCTGGAACAGACAGCCTGAATGACTCTCTTCATGTGTCTACCAATCGAAACCCAAAACTCCAAGCTTTCTGTGCAGCAATTTTTTTAAAAACATAGTAACCCAAAATATGTGCGAGCAAACTACGGCATCAAATGTCCCGGCACCTTAGAACTGAGTCCAAACCACTCCCCTCCTAGAGTACTGTGCCTTCCGATGCCTGATCTGAGTCTTTGGGGCACACATATTAACTCGAAGACAAGGCAGTTTCATCTGAGTCTCTGAAGACATTCATACCTGTCACACCTACCCCATTATTCTGTCAGTATAACTGCCGAGCTTTGGATAAATTTCAAAGATAGCATAATGGTATAGTAGTTCCATGTCCACCGCTCACTTTTTTTATTCTGTGGTCATTCTGTTTGAAAACCAAAGCAGCACAGTAATATTAGTGTGTTAGTACATTAGTACAGTATAATATGATGTTCAATATGTCATATCGCTTTAGCACATTTTGTGTCCTTAGGCACATACATCCTATGGTGTCACTAGTAGATTTAAGTCATTCCGTACATAAAATAAGACGCATTAATTCTAATGAGAATTCTTCTGTCTCTGGAATACAGGTAACATCACGAAAGCAAAAACACGCTGACAAACAAACGCTGTCGGTAAGTTGATGGCATGAGAAATAAACAAGCCTAATCCACAGTATATTTTGCCAGTCCAAGAATACACATCTCCGCACTTTGCATTGTCAGAAAGTTGCACTTCTGCACTTATTCATTATCGTGGTCGGTACTCCCAGACCATTACCCAAGGAGAAACTACAACACCGATCACGAATTCTACCCTGTTATTGTACGTTTGTTACTATGGGAGATTCAGCAACTAGCGCCCTGGATCATCAGATTAGTTGAGAGTTAAATAATGATAGGAAATAATTATCTGGCTGTAATACCCTTTTTGTGCACAGCTGCCATGCCGCCCGAAGGAAGCACGGCTGAGCTACGTTAGGTTGCCCAAACATGGATAGAATCAGTCAAGATGCCGTGCTTGGATTCGAACCACGGGCCTCCCGGTCAGTATGTTCGTCTCTTGAACACTGTGCTATCTCGAGCTCAGCGTTGTAGGTATAAAGCAACTTGTCTGGACAGAAGTGCTTAGAATATCCTAAGGTTCTTCGTCGTTGTCAAAAAGCGACTTCATGAGCATCAACTATGCAGACCTGATGGTTCCTTTACAAATGACTAAAGGTACAGATGGTGTTTCTTAACCTTTCCAGTGATTGGGTCCTTTGCCGAATCATAAAAACTGGAAAAAACGTACGTTTTGCGGGGAAAATTGGATACGACGAAAGTTGAAACAGGCATTCGAAAATTCATGCATTTCAGTTTGAAGCAGCGCTTCCTACTCCACATGTTGTAAGACCCGGGTTTTCGAGGTAGGGATCAGATTGACTTACCCTTCCCACAAATTATGAGCCAGTCAAGTGCGACATCGGTACACATGATAAACAATAGTTTGAATTCGACTGTACCCACGGAAAACTCTAGCGACGAGATTGCTTGGACGGTTAGCCGCAGTATGTCTCTAAGTTTCGCAACCAGGTGTGGCAATTAGGTATTTTACTTACTGGACATGAATTTAAGGTCTATAAACTGGTGGAGTCGTCTAACATTCGGAGTACAAACATTTCTGTTCTTCTCCCAAGTGGTATGGTTTTTGCCGAAGCGAAAATTCTTGCAGCTACTGGAACGACTATACGGGGAATACCTGATAACGTCAATGTGTTTCCCTTGTTTTTCTGTGATTCCAAATATTTTGCTCCTGGCAAAGGTCACCCACGATGAGCAGATCGCTAAGCAATAGAACTCTAACCTAAAATTTGTTTCTTCACCAGTAGTCACTATCCGTTTGACAATAATACCCTTTTCGACATTGACAAGCTCTTGAAACGATCTCAGCTGTCTCTCATTAGCTGCAGTAGTGTGAGAACCCAGTTGATCTAACAATCGCATGACACTGTAAATGAGCTTTCTCACAAGTGGAATTCATTAGATTAGACTATATCTTGAATTACTAATAAGTGTAACGTTTCATTCGAGATCGGCTGTTTGAAGCTACACGTGCTCTTGCCACGGTCTTGGTGTCAGAGAGACGGATCGTATTAAATCCTAACGATTCCAAGGATCTCCTTAGACTCCAGTGCTTCAACACAGAATACAACACGAAATATGTACTGGCGGTCGAGGCAAGCACTCGATTGGGATAGCATCAGAAAGTCGAGAAGAACCACATTCAAGTGGCTTTGGGGTTTTTAATTTCTCCGTTGACACGAAACCTAATACAGACTGTTGCTTTGTAGTAATCCGTCGATTTGTNTTGAAGCTACACGTGCTCTTGCCACGGTCTTGGTGTCAGAGAGACGGATCGTATTAAATGCCAACGATTCCAAGGATCTCCTTAAGCTCCAGTGCATCAACACAGAATACAACATGAAATATGTACTGGCGGTCGAGGCAAGCACTCGATTGGGATAGCATCAGAAATTCGAGAAGAACCATATTCAAGTGGCTTTGGGGTTTTTAATTTCTCCGTTGACACGAAACCTAATACAGGCTGTTGCTTTGTAGTAATCCGTCGATTTGTGTCCATTCAGATTTAGGGTGTGTAGCAAAACTGTAGGCCAGATGCTCGGATTTCAGGAAACGACTTGTTCCACGGTCCCGTTTGATTTGCGACAAGGGAAGTGGAGTAAGGCTTTTAGACTCTTCACTAAATAATATGGGAATTTTGGTGCCCTAATCAGTAAACCGCCTATGAAACAGAAAGCCTCAGCTGCACGAGGCCTTCTGTCCCTATTGATGCTTCGGATTAGAAAAGACAGGTAGGTTGGCAACTTCAGGCTATCGAAATCACGGTTGGGGATTCTTCGGCTAGCCATGCTTGTGAAAAGTTAGATCTCACTTGGTGAGTAGATCTAATGAACTGCGAAGAGGTTGAAGGGTTGGCATTTGCACCGATGCCTTTCAAAGTAACATGAAAAACACTTTGAAGCCCACGGCTTGTTGACAGTCAGTGAGAACTGGCAGCCATTTAAACTAAACTATCCAAATATTCTAGACAGCCATTCCGGATAGACTATTTCGGAGTAACGACCAATCATAACCCTGATTGCCAAACAGTTATAGGCGACTATGGAGCTGTTACCACAAGGTAAATTATGGAACATTCCTCAGAAATCCTCTCCACTAGTATTGCTAGCTATGAGAACGATAGCTATTGCCATACATTCTCCTCGGCATAATCACTCCGGTATTTTCAAGTGTGAGCACGCCCTACTATTTCAGATAAGGAACTCAGTCCTTTTCCATTAGGATGCCGGAAGGTGACGGCTGTGCGTGACTGATCATTTGGTGCTATGCTAGGGATGAAGGTTGACGTAGGCCCATAGCCAGTGAATCAGACAATGCCACCTCTAAGAGTGTATTGCCCCAATGCGAAAACCAGAGGTCCAAGCCAGTCATTGGCTAATTTTCGGTGACAGTGCTGGAGTAGGGATATGGTAAGACTTTGAGGTGACGTACACGCAAGAATAAAACGCTCACGGGTAATTCAGTTAGCTTCAATTTCCGAGAAACGTTAGACTACTTCACCATTGAGAAATGTGTGTGGGTTATTAGGCTGGACAACAAATGTGCATGAAGCACAAGTGAAAGACCACACAATGACATTACATCGTCTGAGGTGGACAACTACGTAGAAAGCTAATGAGAATACTAGAGACGCTTGATTGCCGTNCTCTGCACTAGTATTGCTAGCTATGAGAACGATAGCTATCGCCATACATTCTCCTCAGCATAATCACTCCGATATTTTCAAGTGTGAGCAAGCCCTACTGTTTCAAATAAGGAACTCAGTGCTTTTCCATTAGGATGCCGGAAGGTGACGGCTGTGCGTGACTGATCATTTGGTGCTATGCTAAGGATGAACGTTGACGTACGCCCATAACCAGTGAATCAGACAATGCCACCTCTAAGCGTGTATTGCCCCAATGCGAAAAACAGAGGTCCAAGCCAGTCATTGGCTAATTTTCGGTGACAGTGCTGGAGTAGGGATGTGGTAAGACTTTGAGGTGATGTACACGCAAGAATAAAACGCTCACGGGTAATTCAGTTAGCTTCAATTTCCGAGAAACTTTAGACTACTTCACCATTGAGAAATGTGTGTGGGTTATTAGGCTGGAAAACAAATGTGCACGAAGCACAAGTGAAAGACTACACAATGACATTACATCATCTGAGGTGGACAACTACGTGGAAGCTAGTGAGAATACTAGAGACGCTTGATTGCCGTNACAGTCAGTGAGAACTGGCAGCCATTTAAACTAAACTATCCAAATATTCTAGAGAGCCATTTCGGATAGACTATTTCGGAGTAACGACCAATCATAACCCTGATTGCCAAACAGTTATAGGCGACTATGGAGCTGTTACCACAAGGTAAATTATGGAACATTCCTCAGAAATCCTCTGCACTAGTATTGCTAGCTATGAGAACGATAGCTATCGCCATACATTCTCCTCAGCATAATCACTCCGATATTTTCAAGTGTGAGCAAGCCCTACTGTTTCAAATAAGGAACTCAGTGCTTTTCCATTAGGATGCCGGAAGGTGACGGCTGTGCGTGACTGATCATTTGGTGCTATGCTAGGGATGAAGGTTGACGTAGGCCCATAGCCAGTGAATCAGACAATGCCACCTCTAAGAGTGTATTGCCCCAATGCGAAAACCAGAGGTCCAAGCCAGTCATTGGCTAATTTTCGGTGACAGTGCTGGAGTAGGGATATGGTAAGACTTTGAGGTGACGTACACGCAAGAATAAAACGCTCACGGGTAATTCAGTTAGCTTCAATTTCCGAGAAACTTTAGACTACTTCACCATTGAGAAATGTGTGTGGGTTATTAGGCTGGAAAACAAATGTGCACGAAGCACAAGTGAAAGACTACACAATGACATTACATCATCTGAGGTGGACAACTACGTGGAAGCTAGTGAGAATACTAGAGACGCTTGATTGCCGTAAACTTTATTCAAAGGTTTGCCAGTAAACTGTAGCAATAATAAAGAAGTAAATGGGATGGCCAATTTTCATGGCCCACTGCTGTGGTTTTAGACTGCCTACACTATCATCCGGGTGAGTACTAACCCCTAACCCCATAGAAACCAGTCGTAATTCACCACCTAAATTTTTGGACTTGGGTGACCGGTATTTTTTATCTGTATTCTATCTGTTTGGTATACATTATAATGCATCTCAATGTATTTCGTCGTATTTTTATTCTATTTGCTGGAAACGAGTTTCGCTATTCTTCGCGCACACATGTGAAAATGACCTGCCTTGGTACTCGGAAGATTAGGAAATATTAAACCACCAAAGATGCTAGATGTGGCTCACTGTGACCATCGT
Source organism: Opisthorchis viverrini (assembly GCF_000715545.1). NCBI lineage: Eukaryota > Metazoa > Platyhelminthes > Trematoda > Opisthorchiida > Opisthorchiidae > Opisthorchis > Opisthorchis viverrini. The sequence goes on from NW_008751748.1 coordinate 239,077, forward strand.
TGTACGGATAAAACTATACAGTGACTAGTGTCATGTATTCCTATGTGTGGGCGTGGGTAGGCCTCATGAGCGATGGGAACTACCTATGGTATTTTATTCGACGTCGTGACTGTGATTTGTCTCCACTTGTATTGGCAATCATGGATCACCAGTGACGCAAGCTGATGGTTTCAGAACTAAACCCACTTGCGCACCCTTCCGTCCAGTTCTCCCTGGCGTACGTCAAATACGGAGCAACAGACGGACGCACGTGCGGACCGGCGCAAACTGCATGTGGCATTGCCTCTAGTGCATGGGAATCCATCTACATAATTCGGTGTGATTGGCCATCCCACTGAATACCCTCTAATCTTGGGTGGCTACCCTGACAGCCTTTTCTTGATGGTGAAGCTTTTTCACTCACTGAGAAACTTATCTGAGACAAATAGAAAATTCCGTAAAATTCGCATAACATCTGTGTCCAAATATATATACCTTCTAACTGTTCACTCAACGGTATATTTTATACAGTTTAACCCCTCTCAAGAATGGAGCAACGCGTTTCGGTCGATTCCTGTAAATGCCTCCTCTAAAGGGGAGCATTTGTACCACAGTGTGAAAGTTTTATCACACTCAGACGTGCCTAATCTCAGTTAGCCTAAAGTAATAAAACCTGGTGTACTAATTTAAAACAGAATTAAATGAGACACATACAGACGCACTGCCGTCGATACCCTGGTTCCTCTTCCGGAGATTAGTTTTCAATCAGATTTCAACATGACTCATTCTAATGGTGCCATTAGAACATAACTTCAACCTGTGGAGACCGTCAGATTAAAATAACTCTCACAGTTCATGATATGCACTCACTTGCACACCAACTGGTCTTCACGTGAGACTCGAGTGAATCCCACTTGAATCTTTCCTTTATGGTATTCTTGAACTGAATGCCCTGTACAAAGGCCATTTTATGCTCCAGATGGTATGATATTCGAGATATTGCAATATACTTTCTTGAATGAATCTACTCACATATAGTTTTCAGCGACCTTCAAAAGAAATTTCGAAGGTGTTGCAGTGAACTACATGTCTCATTCCGAATTGTGGATTCATGCCATCAGTATTATGTGTATATTATATATATAAACGGGGATACAATCATCTTACAGTGAGACTGAACCTTACAGTGATGTGAAGTTTTGTGAACTTATTTGTCCCAATGAACAATATTGGATGTTGTCCGTGTATGTCGCAGAGTCTTTTACTTGACAGCGGATAGAGAGACCAGGTAAACATAGTCTTCTGGAACTAGTGGAATATGTGCTGTGATATCTTACTCAAAGTTTGCACTAATCTATTAATCTCACACCGTATATCTGTACCATGCGGTCAGGTTTTTGGTCCAAAAACTTGTCAGGGTGCTCTAACAACACATCAGCTCACATAAAAGAATGGATTTTGACCCACACCGTATATCTGTGCCATGCCGTCAGGTTTTTGGTCCAAAAACTTATGTCAGGGTGCTCTAACAATACATCAGCTCACATAAAAGAATGGATTTTGTGCCATATCAGGGATCGCGTGGTGCCATTAGCGAGATTGACTCGCTGCCTACAGCAGAGTAGGTAACCGAAAACAGACTACTGTTAGTAATGATCTTTCTTCACTATTATTTCTGCACCCCAGCCATAAGCACGTCAGTCTGGCATGCAAAGAAGTGATTAACTGCCTGGCGCCGCTCAAAACTGCCGCTTCGTATACTCTTCTTAGACCTCGTTCCCCTGTCTTTACTGGGATTCTCAATGTGCGAAACCTAAAGTAAGTCGGCCAACAAACTGCTCTGGTAAGCACTCTTGACGATTTAGGGACAAAAATTTGCTGCTATTCCGAAACTGGAGTGCAATGTAACCGGGTTTACGGCATCTTCAGTATCAAGACTCCAGCATTTACGGACTTTAGGTGATCCTGCATCTGCTGCAGCGGTCTACGTTCATGTTGGCATAACTCCCAGGTATCGAGCTAAAGTTTTCTTACGGTCAGATCAACAACCGCCTGATCAACAGCCAATAAACTCACCCAAGCTACTAATATTGCAACATGTTACGAGCCGTCCTTGCACTGTTCGTTTGTCAACTCGCACAAGAATCTGTATTATCCACACTATCTGTTTTTCGCCCCTACTTTCTACATATGCTCTGGTTCGGTGAAAGAGATATTTTATCGGGAGATAACCACTCTTCCATCCTACAAGAAATGTTCTAGTCGCCGGTATCCTCAGCATACAAGTAGAAGTCTCAGTTCATCAGAGGCACAGTTTACTGACATTTTCAGCTTGGACTCGGGACGTGTTGACATTGACAATCGCTTTTTGCACGTTTGCACTCATCACTAACTCCTATTCGATGGTGGCGAATTCAGATGCAAAGGAAACGCCATGATACCTACGTACATACGTACATAAACAATCATGGAGTCAAACCAACCACATAGAAATTAGTCTTCGTTGGCGAGGTCCACTTCATGATTACCGATCACTCTGCACAACAACCGATTACGTTGGTGTCCGAAATAAAGTTTCTGTATTTTTCCAATGAGCCAGTGAGCGTTATTTGGGAGAAAGCTCTCGTTTTATCGTAAAATCCTTACAGGACAGCTTTACAGCATTGAGGATTCACAAAACTAGGTCTGCTACATTAATACTTGGTGGTTGTGCCAACCACCAACCCACCGCTACGCACAACTACGCACTGATGATGTCACCTCGATTGGTGTTGAAACGTTTGCAACCAAATTGCCCAGCCCAGCGAACAAGCCAACGACCATCTACGCTACCTGAGCTACCGACATTCTCCTCTATAGATTAAAATTATGTTCTCATACGGTTTTCAATGGGTATATCCTTATACCTTAAAAACACAAAGGAGAGGTTCAGCTGGATTTCAGGTGAATCTTTCGCAAAACCAAAATGATTTGCGAATGATTGTATTTTGATAACCTCGCTTCAACTTTTTCACGCTTTATTTTATGAGACATGAAAGTATATCTAGAATAACAGTGACAATGTGTGAGACTATCCGCGGAAGGCTTCAAGGCTCTGAGGAAGCCTTGAGGAAAATACTTCAAGTACACATTAGACACCCCCATGTCCAGAACTAGGTCATTTTTGGTACCGTAGCGACCATCTCAATCTCTCTGTCCTGTCTCTTACTTCAAACACAAAAATATAAGGCATTAGTTACCCAACAACTGTTAAACCCGTTAAAACTTTGAAACTGAAACTTCAGTAGGGCAGAGACAAACGTGTGTCCATTGACCAATGATAAACGCCATCACATACCATTTAGCAGAATGCATTACTGTATGACTTTGAATAAAAACCATGTCCAGAATGGTTTGGGGAACTTCGAATTATGGTCTGTACTTGACTTCAGAAAGCTAATCTCTTAGCAGAAGTGAAGTCAGCTGTCATCAGTCCACCGATCTGAGACATCGATAGTCAGAAGCATCAAGAAGCCTCAGATCATCTGTTACTGTAGTCTAGTACACTTGGCCCTTAAAACTCAGTGGTATGTCTCAACACAATGCCCACCCCAGTATATTCACTTGCAGTGGACTCCGAAAGCGGAAAAGAGCGACGGAGCAGTCAGTCGAGTTACAACATCTGAGTCCCGGATTCTTGATTCTCGCAGATGGCTTACATCAACACAGAAGTACCAGCAACAGCCGTTTGGGGCTGTGCTTGATTCAGTGCGCGGACGCTAAATGCAGCTAGGTAGAACGGCTTTGGGGGGTTTACAAGTGAGTTCAAAGTGGTTAGAGTTCTTACTGAAGACGAACGTGCAAAAGCTACACCTGAGCAGGATGAAGGTCACCAGTGGTGCTGGAACCGGCAGATAAGGTATTAATACTAAAGTAAAAGAGGGATTACGTAGAATTGTGAGAGAGGAGGTTTCAGCAGTAGCATTTTTCACTTACCCGCCCTACTGCATGCAGCAAGTAAGACGACCCGACTGGTGGCATTACACGAGGGCCAATGTGGTATAACAGTATTTTTCACTTGTGAGGTTCATGTCTGTGAGTGAGATGGCATACTGTCACAACGTCCACACCTAAACGACAGAACCATTAGGTCCTTTAACTTAAAAGCCTGACCGCAATGCAGCGGGAAAGTGCCAACATATTACCACAGTAGTGCACTTTTTAGGGAACGATTTACCCTGATTGTTTTAACCCCCAACCTGGAGGATCGGGAGTCTGAGATGGTCAGAACTCTTTCCGCTAACGGTTACATATATTCAGCGTGACATCTCGTGTTGGACTCAGCTGCACGGCCTTTCATCGGGCTCATAAAGCAATGGTCATTTGGGTCTTGTACATCCGTCTTTTTCTGTCCACGTAGAACAAAAGAATTACAAAAGTAGTTCATTGCGATAAGCTGAAAAAGTACACATGAAAACGATGCATGACCACGGCTGAGTGCTAAACCGTTAAAACTTAGCAAATCATGTTAGCCTTACAACTGTGGCTCTCTAAAGATCGTCTATCACTTATCCTGGTAATATTCTTCTGGAAATCAATATCTATAATAACTGTAATCAAATAATAATCCCCCGGCAACGAATATCCACATTTGTGTTCGATTCAGATGAATGGATTTGAATGATCAACATCAACGTCTGTCGCTGGATAGATGGATATAAGCAACGATGGGAAACCAACAGAAACACGTGGTCCAGATTCCTAGAACTTTTCTACCATTGAATCGGTGATCGTGTCTTCTGAGCTCCGCTATTTCTACGGGAAATCAGCATGCAAAACACTTTACCAGACCAGAATAGACACAGTAAATGATCACCAAAAAGAGAAAGCTGAAAGTTTGGAAATATAAACTCGAAATGCGCTTGGAGATCTGTGAAAGAGGCATTCCGGATTTCAGAAGAATGATAGAAAGCAGTATAAGGGACAAGAATTGGAAGAACGAACTATTCAGTGCTATAGGTGATCCACATGAGTGCATCCTCTGAACAAACAAATATGCCATCTCCGATGTTTTCACTACCGGCGTACCAAGAAGTATTACGACCCGTCTGCGGATCAGATGCAGTCAATCCGGGACCTTCCATAGATCGGAGGGACCGAAGTTTTCAAGAGTTGCCCCTATCTTATCCCACCATTTTCCTTCTAAATCAAATAGGGGCATTAGGGCAGGTGCTGAAAAGATTCTGATGATCATTATCGAAATTTACACGTGAGCATTTTAGTCTCAGTTTTTGTTATATGTATCGCCACAGTGCATCACTCCTACAAGAATTATTAACCTCCTGCTAGGTAAGCTATCATTTCCTGCACAGTCCCTCCGGAGGTCTGTCAAAACCCAAGACAGAGTTGTGGTTAGCACCAAATTTTTTCTCGGCTTTTTTGCCTCCGAAGTAAGTTTGTTTGCGAAATACACTCGCTTGCGAACAATTTGGTTTTGCGAGGGACTCACCTGGAACCCAGACGAATCTATTGTTTGTGGTGTTTCCAGGTAATTGAATGTGCTGAACCAGGCCGCCTCATATTTCAGTTGCCACGTATATTTGTAACGCACTACTCATAAGGTTGCTGCAACAGGTTTGCTTCTTTATTTTACGAACTAATTGTTTGTACTTAGCAACTTGATTCCAAGAGCAATTTTTCGATCCAGCAGAGTTTAGATACCAGGAAACTGATCTTGAAACTTCAGCAAAATAGCGGACGGAGTATTTCGAAGACAATAAAACACTTTGAAGATAAGGTTCTAGCATTACCTAAGCGTGTTCAAATTCCTGTTGAACATAAAATACTATAGCAAACCTGATATTATTACTGAGGGCACCGCACTACGTGTACACTCCGAACCGGATCTTTGCACATTGACAGTACCCAATCCTTCTTGTTCATACAGATCACATACAAGTCGTGGCAACACAAAGCCCAGCACGGTCATTCCGTCAGTAACTCTTAGATTAGATCTGATTATACCAAACTAATGCTTCGTCGGCTGAACTAAGCGAAACGTCAGTGTCCAGTATAAAAACGTCTCGTTTCCGTAAACATGTCACTCGCGAGCCAGACCATCCTATGTGGTGTTATTCCAGTAGCTGACTACAAGGACACCTATGAGTGTCTGGGCTCATTTGCTCCAGAGATAGTAGGTTCCTCTGGAAGAAACCATCAGACCAAAAAAAGTAATGTCTTCACCTCCTATAGACTAAACTGTTCGCTACTGAGGGCCACCATTAGTGTCCTGAAGTTCAGGGCAGTGTAACACCATAGCTGAAAACGCGGCCTCTAGAATCCTTAGAGAAAACAGGGACGGCAGATAGTTTTACCGAACGCTCTGAACAGCACCACAACTGGCCATCTGCTATCGTTTACCGGGATTCTCCATCCGCAGACCGAAGAAATACGGAGATGCACGTCTTTCCTTTCAGCATCCGACTATCTTCCACCAGTTCTGTGCGCTATAACGACTGGGTGGTCCCATAGGACCTCCAGCTTCGCCTCTAAACTTAATAATTTGTGTCTTTTTTGGTATTATTTCGAAGTCTACTATCTTCTTCTGTTTGTCCCTTCCAACTTTCATCGACAGGTGATGTATATATTGAGGGTTTTCAACTTAAAAATTACTGGTGGCCTGCTAAGCTCATGGCTATGAAAAATCGTGCAGCTGTAGCACCCTTTCGGTGCCTAATTACCATGCTACCCGAAGTTTGCACGAGGACTGGGATACTGCCAGGTTGCCCAAGCCTAGACAGGTGAAGTCGAGAGGCAGAGGTCGGGTTCGAACCGCGGACCTTTTGGTCGGTAAATTCGTGCTCTAACCACTTGGGCCATCTCGCTCATGGCCATGAGATTTCATTAAACGCTTCAAGGATAACCGCACAACGGTGTGGTTTGTGAAGCTAGATTATCTGTGCAGTAAGTTTTACTTCATACAGGTCATGAAGTCGTTAATGACGGGCGACTGTTGAAGGAAATCTGGTGTTCGGACATCAGTCGTCTCGTGGCATTCTCAGCTGGTAACCATGATAACATCATCAGTTTTCAATTGTGCGCAGTTGGTGGAGTTTTCAACTGTTGCATATTTGTTCTCGAGTGGATGAGTAGAGCTATTTTTCAGTGTTTTCTGGACATTCTTATGTGAATCTGATGGTGATGGTGCCTGCTTAGAAGGTGATTTCCCCCATTACTTGGAAATAGGGATGTCATTGCCAGTTTACAGGGCTGGATACGAGTGCTGACCATGAATAAGTACATCGCGCACGAGAACATAGCAAACTGTGAAATCCACGTTGCTATACCCGTTCCAGATGTGGCCAACATCACCACTATCATTGTGTTTCAATAAAATATCTGAGAATTTTGTTAACCGATGCCCACCAACCGGATTAGGTGTGGTGATTCTATGATTCTATGATTCAACTGAATCGTGTAAGCTGTGTGAGTAACTCATCTACAATCTCTATTCCAACGTGAAATATCAGTCTGGTTTAGTAAAGTCTTAGTTTTGTTGCTTCAATAAGTGTATCATTTTTTTGGAATTTGAAAATCGGTAAATCTACCAACTGTTGTTTGATCGATCCGTGTTGTCAGACAGCGTCCCCTTTATTGTCTTCTCTCGGAATCACATTGATTGGCACTATAAGTAACATTGAGCACGGTATTCTTATTAGGACATGCGTATGCACGCCTCTATGGTGCAAAACTGAGTCACTGAGTCCAGTTTCTTGTAGTCAAAGACCCACTATTTGGGTAACGGATATGGAAAAATCCCCTTCATTTTCAAACAAGGATGGACTACTTTTGCGCAATATTTTCGCGAAAATGGTCTGAGTACACGATTCTTGACATCAGTGCCCGGTTTGCGAACAGTACACTTGCAACCAGACTTCAAATTCATGTCTTTTTAATCCAACCCATGAATTGCGCTCTTTATCTACTTTTGTTTACAGTTAAATTGGTTTCTCCAACATACTGCGTCATTAACATTCCAACAAATTCCATCAAATGGAAACCTCGCCCTCGGTGACTTCGGTTTTTGACTCCTTGTTAACAAGAACCTGGAATACTGAAATGACATTTCCATCGCTCCTGATGGGAAGAACGTATCTCAGATGCCAATAGAAGGGCTTTTCACAGCTATACGGTATGTGCTGTGCACTCAAAGCATGTAAATTCATGTTGCACGGTATGTGTACATTCTTTGAACATGCTACTTAGTGTGCGAACCGAGGTACTGAAGTCTATGGAACACTAAATTTATCGGGAATTGTATTAGGTTTAATGGTAGTAAGAGAGTTGATGTATGTGAACGTGTCTCAAAGACTAGAATCGCACCTCTCAGCTAGTAATTGGCACTTGACTTTGGTGGCACTCTATCGATATCAATCTAAGCGAATAATACCTTGTTCGTACGAACAGCCGCCCAGACAGGAACGTCCAATATGAATGGTCTTTCGTTCCAGCCTCTGTATCAGCAAAATATGTCACGAATGTACTGGAAAAGTTTAACATCTAACCCAATCAATGTGTTCTTCGTGAGGAGATCCTCTGACCACGCGAGCTACAACGCTCTAAATAGTTAACTAGTTGTCTGGGAATCATTATTCCGGGACAGGGAGTAAGCAAAGGGGTAATTCCCAAGAGACTATTAACCGGGTAACCATTATCCAAGGATCTACTCTCCTCTGGGCAGTTTTCCTAGAACTAAATCCCCTTCTCCCCTACGACCCTGTGGCTGTTTATGGCCATCGCAGAGTTGAGCTATTACTTCCTTCTTAATATGACTACCTCTCCAGTACAACCAAACCTGTTTGGATTTTTCGGGACCTTAATAGAAACCAAGTAGTGCACCTATGAAATTTCAATGTTTCTAAATTAAAGGTTTAGAAGTTTTGTTTAGAGACTATGGCGTATGATGGAACTCTGTTGATCCACAATGCCAAAGGGCTCCCATGACACCTACACAGCTCTTCACTGCTCAAACGCTCTACCAAGCTCAGCTGAATAGCGGTGAAAGTAAGCACCAAATAAGAACAACACACATCCATTGGTAGAATAGAAAGGGTATTTTCATTGTCTTTTATGTGTATAGACTTAAGTTCAAATCAATCAACTGGTGTGTCATTTGACCAAAGACTTTGTACCATTGTGTGTACCACTGGCGGTGGCATGAGTTCAGCAGTAGTCCATCACAGTCTATCTATTTGGAGGCTCGTTAACACACGTGTTTTTCTGTTTGCCGTCACCAAATGCAGGCCTATTCTGGATCGTTTCATACTTGCTCAGTGTAGATTGTATTGACATGCGTGCAGCTACGGGACAGACCGGGTGTGAGCGTCTCTGGCTCCAGTTTACAGTGACTGTCAAGTCTCTATGAATCGCACGATCTAAATCCTTTGTTGTCTGACTTCGTCTGTCTGTGCCTTGCCACTCTTCGTGAAACTTCAGTTAGTGAACGCACTGTCTGTCCAGTGACGCATCTAAGAGACTGACTGAGAGCCAACCGATCGAAGCAAGTGAACTTTGGACGGACTAATGTCTACCATAGAGGACTAAAATGTATTTGGATTAAGTCCATCGTGTTAAGTGCAGCTCTTGAGATAACAGTGATCCTTATGTTGTGACCGAGAGTATTAGTGCTAATTCGATAACCTAGTAAGTGTGATGAAACGTATGAATACGTTGAATCGCAAAGAGGCAAAGCGAAAGAAGAAAATGGGATGGTGGTAATACTCCTTCGGCTTGTAAATATGGTCAAAGTTCATCATAGCATCGCCATCTTTTAAAGAAAATGCGCGAAATAACAGAAGTGACGTCGTATCAGTTCCTTTAACTGGCTAATTAAATAGCTAATCAAACCTAATACCAGTGAATGTATTTCAGTAAAATAAAGATAAACCCAATTCACAACAATAAAGAAGAGTTCATACGTACCCGTGGGGTGGATTGAGTTGATGAGATAGGGGATAACCCAGATTCCGTTCCTTCATGAGTCCCCTCGAACCGACTGCCAGTTACCTTCCCGACAATATGTACATTTGACGGTTCATAAATCAAAACGTAAAGACGGTACAACTTGTGCGATGCTAAATGGTTCCAAAGAACTGGTTCAGACTTGTTTACCTGCATCGGAAGCGGAATAAACTCTCTGAGCATGCTAGTAATAAGGTTGCGGAGCCCCAGCCCTCAAAGAAGTGTACCTCTATTAACGTCGCTTTTCTCCATTGTCACTACTGGCCACTGAATCATTCGGTGGTTGTCCGCATCATCATTCATGCTAGTGGGTGTCAGTCCAGCCAACACCCTTCATTGGATATGCACTGCCGATGAGCTTTAATAAGAGCAAACTCGAGTCCAGTGCTCCCGTCCTGGACTCGCCAGAATGATTGCCCAATAACAGGAGGATGATTTTTCGAACGAGAAGCGTGTGAGTATGTCGTCTATACCGCCTGAAAACCCACCGTCCAACGATGCATGTATGACTGTTCAATCCTAGATTGAATTGTCCCTCAGTGCGTAGGGAACGGGTTCGTAGAGTTCAAATTGCCAAGTTTACTAAATTATGAAGAATTCTGTCCTCCTCGGGCGGTTGATCGGTCCCTGGGATTCAACTTATATTCACTCTACGACAGCAAGCCCGAATGAGATTTCAAACGTGCGAAGAATGCAGAAACGCTTAAGCGTTTCGGTCTTCCATAACCGATAGCGGTGGAGGAATACGCGTGGTTCTGCTGCTAGCTTTTATCGTCTCACTAATTGGATTATGATTCCTTTTAAGACTCCTTACCTCTCTATTCTTCTGTAAGGTCACGTAATAAAGAAACTAGGTGATCAAGACCGATGAAAGCCTGGTCTTTGTCTAGTTGACCTGCAGCACTGAAGCTTGAATGAGTCGCCACCGCTTTTCTGGTGGCCTGTCAATGACGGATGCGGGTGTAAATCTAGCTCATGTTATACGGCTTTGCAGTGCTAGCTGGTATATCTGCTCTGATAAACTTATGCATCGATCGACAAAGCTTTAGACGTTGACTAATCATACAATAGAATCAACCACTACATTCGACTGTGGGCCGTTGTACCGAATATAATGCCTGGAATTTAAAGAATTAATTATTAGGAGATACTGGTGACATTTGAAATAGGCTGACCAAAATTGTTATGAAGAAATCAGGCTTCTGGCGTTGTGATCATCATCATCATTGGCATTGTCATTATCATCGAGAACATAACATCAGTGTTAAACACTGATGCTTCGTTGAATATGGTGAACTTATCTGGGGTATCCTTTTTACCTGGGAGACAGTATGTCACAGATTTCTTGGGGCACGGTTGCCTATCCCACTCATTTGGTGAGTATCGTGACCACCCAAATGTTCTTTTGCGACGGGAAAGCAGAATTATCACTCCCATTAGACAACTCGCCTAACCCTGCTAGCGACAGGATATTCACTGTTCCCCCTTCGAAGTAATAGAGTTCACAATCGCAAATTCAGGGGTATTCACAAAACCGGAACTAAGTCTACATTGTCCAGCACTGACTACCACAACTAGCTCCTTCCTCATCACCCAAAGGCAGGCAAACCAGAAACATTTATGTGGGAGTTTGGGCCACATTCATCTGTCTCGATTGTACAGGGATTGTTGACCGGGTACAGCTGAAGGAAATGGACGTTTGTGGAATAAAAGTCCTAATACCTTGGAAAAGCTGTTACTATTTGAAAGACCAACAGGTACTGTTTGAGTGAGGCAGACTACTTCGGACCGTTTACCGTTGCTACGCTGAATCTAAAGGAGCTCCTTGGTGGGACCCTGATCTTTTGTGTCATAACCACTGACCTACCAGAAACCTTCAGCCCTGCCTTTCATCTCTGCATATGGCGTCAAGCTCTAGGAGCAGTAAAGTCTCAAAGACCATTTTCTCACTGTAGTCGGGCTTGGAGTTAGGCAGTCTTATTCGCATCCACATCACTCTCATTTGAACGGTTCTCCTATCAGAGTGCAATTATTCGGATCAGCCCAGGCGTAGAGGGAAGCAGTGGCTGAACTCGAGTGTCGCTCTTATTAGAGCTCATCAGCATTGTTCGTCGTTGACCGTGCCGTGGGTGGAATTCCGGATATATGACATTTGGGGTGAGTGTGTTACCTGGTGGTTGATCAGATGGCGGTTAATCTGTTCGCCGACAACTTGAGTGTGTTATCATTACTCCACCAGCGCACGCTGGACTCAGCGTCCGAACAAGCGAAGGTGTTCACAACTGAGCGATGTAATTGGTTTGTCCGATGTCTCCAACGGCCACCACTGGTTGTGCTGACCGACCGGTCGGCCTGTTGGGACTTCTCAGTCAGGTGGCGTCACAGACGCCTGAAACTGCTGGACAATTTTGACTAGTTGTAGATGGTTACGGGATTTGTAGAATCCACGTTTACGTCACTTTTGTTCACTCCTACCAAGGTTCGCCTTTTCACGCGTGATAATTCAGTTGTCGTGCGTGCGCTGATAAAGTGCTGGTAGAAATAAATGTTTACCGTCAGCCTTTGCGTAGCAGTTGGTCGAAAAGAATTATGGCTATCTTTTTAAGTTGCTCTCGTACTGAAAAATTCCAAAGGTTATCGGAATAAAGTTCCTTACTTCGATTGCTACCACAAACAAACCCTTAGGATTAGTTCAACAGAAGTAGAATTACTGTGGCACATTCTTCACCAACGCGTGTCCTCTAGTCCAGCATGTGAAGTAACCGAATAGACAATCAAATAAACTATTGGTATGCTTGTGTCAGTGCAAGATCCACTTGACAGGTACCCCGCATAACTGCCTGATATCGGATTGTCTAAATCGCGGTCATAAGTTTCGGAGATACACTGTATCAGTTCACCAATCGAATGGGGACTATATCAATGCAAAATTCAACAGCAAAGAAAATAGTTTGTATCTTGATTGAAACGAGGGCAACCGTCTTTATCCTGTCGTTTGATCACATTTCCTGCAGTACTATGAGCCGGCGCAAACTGAAGAGTAGCGGTTTCCCAAGTCTCCCAATCAGTCCCCTTTTCATGGTGCTTCGAGAACCAGGTCTACTCAGTTAGTGCATGGCTAACCATCGAACATAACTCAAGGATAATGGATAGTAGCCTGAGGATATTCGGTCATTTTCAAAAGAACTTCCGTCCTGAAAGCGAAGTCAATCTAGAAAGACAACCAAAGTTATATACAATTGCTCCAGACTGTCACATACCTGTTCTCGTGTACCGAAGGAAGTAATTTTGTCTGTGGATGTGTGTTTTATTCCGAATAGAAATGGCCAATTCGTCTTCTCTTCTAACTGAATGGAAAAACACCTGTGTGATTTCAGAAGTGGAGGTAACATTCACTAATGAGCTCCAAAGTCCCCGGTTGTTATTGATTTTGTTTGAGTGAACGTTCTGATGGATGAAATTTGACTCCTTGTTCTGTGTCATTCTGTATCGTTGTAGCTTCGCTGGACCTTGATACCAAAAAATGTCGTTAATGCTTACTGCCCCCTTCAACGCCGAGCCTCACTTAACGTCGCCAAACATGGCTCCAGATGAAATGGAGACTTTGAGCACGCATGTTGCCTTGCAAGGTTAAACTTTGAAAGCATGCTAGAGATTTATTGGATGTGACTGCCTATCGAACTCAACTTTGGAGCTCCATCAAAGTCTTCATACGTCGATTTAACTCAACCGCTCTAAATTTCAACTACAATATAGTCAAGATTTTCAACTAGCTATTGTGGGAATCTACTACAAGTAACCAATTTCGCTCGCTACCCTGATGTTCTTCCTTCTGAGAGTTAATGTAAGGCATCAAATAGGACTGGATGAGATCAAATGAAACAAAATAAGATCAAGTGTCATAGGATAGGATAATCTACTCGATGTCGTCCCTCATAACAAACCCATTACTTTAGAGCAATCGACCAGAAAACTCAACCAAAGATGGATGCTGCTGAACACAAGGTTCGTGGTTCGAGTCTCGCTGGAGATCTTCGATCGTCACGGTCTAAACTTCCTCCGGGGTGACTTGACACGTGCAGATAACGCTGTCTTGGAGGATTTCTGCAACAGTTCTCCGTGCGATTAGCTTTGCGCTATCATACATAAGATCCGCATAGTGAATTATGATTATGGTTTCAGTCGACACCTGCACGACGCTTGCTTCATTGTGAACTTGCTCAATTGATATGTAATTATTGCAATTTCTGCTAAATTATGTAGTGCAACGACTGAGTTTTTCTTTTGAAAGTTGAAAAATTGGATCACTATTATTGCTTTATTGAGGTGCAGTCAAGATATGCGTGGTGAAACATCCAATTGTGATCGCCCGTCTCTGGTGCTTACCACCTGCAACCAACAGTCGGGGCAACAGAACATAGCGGAAAAGTTAGTAAATTAAGTAGAGAAATAATGAAAATTCGCGCAGAGGCTGACTTCCGGCAAGCCTCACGATGGGGTTAGAAGCTACCCCCCTCCACACCCACCCACCGTGATTAGCGACGGGTTATTAATGGATGGCCACTGAGGGCCATAGTTAAGCTATTGTGTTATAAGTGACGAGAAAAAGCCAGATAAAGTGCTGACAACTCCCCAAATTTATTCTCTTTATCATTGGCCAAAGATCACCCCTTAATGTCAAAGTTTACATCGTAGAGGTAAAGAAATGTTGTGCAAGGATTCAGTTACTCAATCCGTTACTTGGCTGATCTATTCCGAATTATACAGCAATACAAAAACCGAAAACCAATGTCTGCCACAGCTTGTGCCCACTCGTAGAGTTTAGGGCTACTCTGGTAAAATAGATTTTCGAAAATCCACGACTGGATTATTATAATTCAGTTGGTCTGGTTCAGCGATTCACATGTAGCCATATCATCACACTGCTTTGAAACTCCAAGCAATACATTGTGACATGCATATTTGTGACATCGTTACGTATTTTGACCTCATAAATCGTGAGCAGTTCACCACCATGCTGGTTTGGTGGAAGGTCTTGATTTACTCATACAGAAGGAATTCACTGAGGATGCTTCGTCTACAGCAGCTGATTGAAAGATTGTTTATTCCATGGTTGACTAACAGGAGATCAATTTATCGGCTGCTAGCACATTAAAGCTCCGAGGAGTCGACAACTCAGTAAAACGTTTTCGTCGGTCCGGGATTTTCTCATTCGGATAGACGGCTCATCAGATCGCTTCACTGTTCGTAATTCACTCTTGAAGTAAGTTTGTACCAAGTTTAATCGCTTGATTGTTTGAGGCGTTTATCGAAATTGCACTGCAATCAGTGCATGTTTGTATATAATTCGATGGCCTTTATGATTTTATCGAATCTCACCGAATACTGGTGGCTTGCTTCCACCTTTGGCCTTATGTCCAGTCAGCCATAAGCAGTTGTTGATTCTCCTATCCTTCGAAAAGCACCCGGGTTAGCGACCGATCGACTGCCAGCATGCCAGGAATTCATTTCTCATTCGATAATGACTTAACCTAACAACGAATGGGCTGGTCATTTTGAATCGTTAACCAACGACGTGTCGCTTATTCCGTCTTAGTGTAGTCTAGCAGCTTGCAGTCTGGTATGTAATTCGACTTGGCACCCATTCGTTGTGGTGCCAGTGGTGGAATCAGAAGACTGCGTGAAATAATCGGAGGCTGTTGTGCGGAATAGTGCTAGTGATGATCTGATCACAAAGTCACAGCTTTGTTCACTTTGCCATTCAGTCACATGCGAATAGTCAACTGGACATTGATGGTGTGAAGGATGAACGTATTGATTAGGCGTGTGGCGGGCAGCGATGTTGAGCCAACGGACGGGCAACATAGAACTACGGCACAGGGGAACGGGATGCGCAGCCACATCACCCTTTTTACTGGAAGTGGCGGACCGATTGAATGGTGCAGTGTGATAGGCGGAGTGACAATTGATAACAGCCGATACTGATAAGGCTGTGACACTGCATCCGACTTCGCTCATTAGGAGGGTGGTGGCTGGAATACGACTACTGATCTATCAGTTTCGGTTGAAGGTGATATTGAACGTAATTTAACCCAACACTTCTTTGTACGGCAAATTGGGATAGAGACTCCGTAGCAGCGACGAGCATTTTTACTGTTAGGCCATACAGTGTGATCGAGTAGGGGTTTACGCTCTGTAGATGCTGCTTACATAGCAGCTGAATTCCATAAACATCCCAGTAAGTGTTTTCGGCATGACACTCGAAGGAATATCACGGAGGGTTTATAGTCAGGTGAGACAGGTGACGCTTGCAGGCGATTCTGCTGGTGGTGGTGTTTAGAGGGGCCCTCTGCATGTCAGGAGGTTGCAGCAAAGAAAAACACGGTGCAAACTTCTGGATGATGAAGTCTTAATCCTTAGCTAGACATTCCCACCTTCGGGTGCATGATGGATACAGAAGACAATTTGTTCTAAACTGATGTTTTATTCATGTTTATCAAATCCCGATAGTTCTGTAAAGCGACGCTGTTGAGCAAGCCAGTAACATTTAGCATGATGCACTCGCCTCTCACATTTGTAGCATGTATGCATTCAAGCTGGGCAGTGTAAATAAATTGTGCGGTGTGATGGAGAGGAAACAGGTTGAAATTTCTATCTTACACTAAAATCCAGTTTGATTGAACCACGTGACTCCCAGTATTGGCGGTTTAGCTCTGAATAGGTTA
>NW_008751748.1:256080-297824 GCF_000715545.1 Opisthorchis viverrini
GTTTAGAGGGGCCCTCTGCATGTCAGGAGGTTGCAGCAAAGAAAAACACGGTGCAAACTTCTGGATGATGAAGTCTTAATCCTTAGCTAGACATTCCCACCTTCGGGTGCATGATGGATACAGAAGACAATTTGTTCTAAACTGATGTTTTATTCATGTTTATCAAATCCCGATAGTTCTGTAAAGCGACGCTGTTGAGCAAGCCAGTAACATTTAGCATGATGCACTCGCCTCTCACATTTGTAGCATGTATGCATTCAAGCTGGGCAGTGTAAATAAATTGTGCGGTGTGATGGAGAGGAAACAGGTTGAATTTCTATCTTACACTAAAATCCAGTTTGATTGAACCACGTGACTCCCAGTATTGGCGGTTCAGCTCTGAATAGTTTACCCCGTCCTTGAACCTCCATTCTGACGGTAGAGTTCACGTATTCTCTAAAGTAGTGTTATGACAATAAAACATACTGCGGCATCTCGAACATTTTGTTAACTGAAACATGGGGCGACCTTTATGCAGCACCTTCAGTTGAAGAATATCTTGAACCACAGGTTGTTTGCAGTCTCCGGCTGACACCAGTGTTACCTGCGAATAAGCGCAATTAGCCAGTAACCGAAGGTGTTGCGTAATGCAAGAGAACAGTTATCTCTCTTGGTAGTGCGTCTTGAAAAACAATTTCCTTTACCGAGCACATGGGAAGCCATGACTCCCGAAGGTGTGTACATCCAGATCTAAACCAAAACTATTGTTGGGGTAAGATAGTTGCAATCCTAAGGACGGTCCGAAGAGTATCCATGTATCAACCACTGCTGATGTTCCTAAAGGTGTCAGAAATCACCTTAACATCTTTCCCATAGTCAAATAGCCCAGCACATAATCCACTCGAGTCGATTAGTCATCTTTTACAGGCTGGCTCTGTGTTTCGACTGTATATCGAACAACGACAAGCATTATTCACTGTACAACGCACTACATTGGGCATAAACCGGTGACAACAGACCGTAACCTGACGCGACCACTTGGTGACTACGGTGAGATCACGTGAGTTAGTAACCCAGCATGCGTCAAACTGGTTCTGAAAACAGCGGGTTAAGGCGTCGGTTCTACGTCGGCTATTCCAAAAGTTTATGGAAGAACAATCACCTACGGGCATTATACTTGCATCCATTCTTCCTCGTGTGCTCTGCTATATGCTCTCAAACACCATCTGTCTCTGAGCTGAGACACATTTCCCTCTGTTATTGTTTCTGCCTCAACCCATAGTTTATAAATCTCACTGAGGCCATGTGACACCAGTCTTCTAGAATGAATAACTCCGGTCGTTTGAGTCTCCGTATATCGTCTACTCCATGTGATTCATCTACTATCTCATTAGCCATTCAACATAGTGTTCCTACGTGCAATTACGCGCAGTATTCCAAGCCGATGAAGGCAAAACACAAATGGACCCATACATCACGATGGCAGCTGGCGACAGCTCCCTTGAACTCAGCTGGTGTAAAGACCTGTAATCGCACACCTTGTCAAGCATTTAGACATTTTGCCTGAGTTAACTTCCATAATAGCAGCTTATTTGACTTTTGGTGATACACATTTAATAAAACTAAAACTTTCGACTTATATAATCGATTTGGTTTTGACAGGAGGCCCACCTGGAACCCAGCTGAATCTCTTGTTTATGATTTTCCAAGTGACTATCCAGTCAATGTAGTTCCAAGTGGAACATAAGATTGAAAGAAATTCGGGGATGGCGCTTACCTGATAAGCCCCAAAAAGAAGGAAGCAGGTCGTTGGCTATCGGAGGATTCTCAGTAACCTTATGAGCAACGTACCAAGCTTGCATAGACTAAACTACTTCAGACCCTGACTGAATGGCAATGAACACTTCGACGAGTGCGAAGTAAGCTCCACACTATTTGAAATTGTACTTTATCGACCCTCATCTCTATGGCTGCTCAGCAGGCAAGTCGTTAACGAAAATAAAAGATAATAAACTTTCTAGAACATGTCGATAAAGAATTTCATTTGGAGGACAAGCCAAAGTGCATAGTCAGGTATGCATATTGTTGCTGGAAGACCTGCCTCAGTCCTGTCCTCTAGACCATTCTCAACGCCTTGGACATGCAGCGTAAGGAGCAGTAGTCCCCGTTCATCCCCTAAAGCCTTTTCAAAGTGAGACTACATTGAATGCATTCTGATAAATAATTTCTGTAATTTCATCCGGTGACAGTAGCTTCAAGCCAGGACAGACCCTTGGCAAATTTGTATCGGGCAGAATTTAACAGATTGTGTTTCCTCAGGTACTCGAATGTCATCTGTCCTACGATTCGTTCTTAGGTTTTCAGCGGAACGGTCGCACCAATGGTGAGCACAGACCCAGTACCAGTCATCAGAACATGGTAGGAAAATCATCATCGGATTACACATCCACTTCCCACAGTGCTATGACAATAGGCCTGTTCCCGAGACACATCAACGCAATCTATCCAGTTAGCTTGTTCAGTAAATGTATGGGGGAAGACTTTGAGCAGTAGACTGTGTAGATGCAAAACATGGCTGTGACATGGGCGAAGATGTATGGGCTGGTCTCCAAATGAACTGTTTTGTCTTAATGTCAGTCATCTGACGTATGTTGTCATACTCGTCATTTTCTAATAAACTTATGTAAAGAAACCAAAGACCTGCTCTGCGTCAACCAACTGATTACTACCAGCTCGGCTGGAAATCGAAACAGCTGGTGCGCTGCGTACCACGCAGTTGCTCCAGCACAGTTTGCCAGGTTCTTTCTTTCTTAACTAATATATTCACACAAATACTAACTGGGCTCCCAAAGCACCCATTGTAATGGAATGATAACAACTCCGTGCAATCGGGCATAGATGAATCTGTAGATAATCGGTGTATGCATGACGTTCTACCGTTCAAGTTTACTGCTGCATGCAGTTAGTTACTACATGTTTTTGAAGGCTATTTAGGACCGAAATATTTTTTATTAAGCTGTTTAGGCCCAGTATCGGTAGCCCTATTATCACAGTAACTTCTTGCACCCTTCAAATGGTCCTCCTCACTCTGGAAGAGGGAGTCAACCCCTGTATCATGCTGAACCTTGGCAATGAAAAATCATTACAATTCTCCGAACTTTAGTGCATTGTTGCCTATCTCTTCTTGTTCCACTTTTACCGCTTTCATAACCTACTTTTGAAGCTACCCGTCCTACTGAAAGGTTCAAAAATATTTTGGATTTTGTGCAACTTCGCGTACTGCCAGCAATTTGAATCTATATTTTGCCTATCTAGAGTTTGTTCCTGATATCGTAGTATTGTCGGAAACTTCTGATGTGCGGTGAGCTTTGTCGTTTTTCCGCTCCCTTTATTTAACCATAATCTTTTTCAAATTGGCGTACAGGCCAAGGCTTTGACACTTCTTTTTTGAAGAACAACAACCCCCAACTCTAGTTTTGTGATATTAATGCTCATATTATGATATTCATCTTGAATATTTTTACATATTCATTACATTTTTGTACACGCATCCCCGATTCATCCTTATTTATCCTACCTTGAAAGTTAATCCACTTTAGGGTTGGAATGTGTGACGTGGTCGCGACATCTGCTTGCAGGACAATACAATGGTTTTGGCCAATCGGCTGGGCCTTTCTTATCCAGGCGCTGTCACTCTCACATGGTGTTATCACCACATACAACATGGATCGTGCTTGTCCTTTCACGAATCTCGTTGAAATATACGTATACTGATAAGCAGGCATGGCATGGATTAATCCTTGTCGCCCAGTATCGAATTTGTTTGTTCCGGTTGCCATCTGATAGCTGGAGAATTAAAAGCCTCAATGACTTTGCCCATCGCTCATCCGGCAGACTGTTGGTGCATTCAAAGAGGATCCGTATTTATGCAAGGGATCTGTGGTTTACGATGGACACATATAGCGCTGACTTTGTTTCCTGCAGTCCATTGATTGAATAATTTTTGTATTTTGGGAGCTGCCTCACGAAAGTGCGCACACACCCCACCGGTTCACTTACTCTTGCTTGACCTGTGGACTACATAGTCTGAGAGTTGGAACAGATCTTCATCCACCAACCAGGTTCTTGCCAAGCCAAAGATACCCACTTCGTGAGGTATTTACCACGGCTCGCCAGTCTTACACGTTCTCCAAAAAAGTTCCACGTGTGTGTCTTTTTGTTTCTCACCTATGTGATATGCTTTAGCGGAATTTGTGAAAAAAATTCCATGCCAGCAAATAGTACGTTATCATTACAACAGTACCACTCACTCTTTCTTCTTTCTGCCTAGCTTTTTTCTCCCATGATGGTTCGGGGCACTTGCCTACTAACGTTGTCAGACAGGGTTTTTTTGGTACACAACAAAATGCCTTAGCAGAGACGGCATCATGCAATTGAAGTCAGCCTGTGCTGGAAGGCCAGGAAGCACTGTTCAGCTGTTTCATGCCTGTTTCGAATCATCAGGGGGCACATATAACTATGATTCGAACTTGCGATCTTTCGGCTGGTAGTTGAAAACTGTACGAGTTAAGCACACCGCTGGACAGTCTTCAGCAACCTCATGAGTAGTTTCCTCCATGAAAATTTCACTTTTTGCTGAATTATGGCCAAATAATTTTCGCATTAGTTTCGGTCATCAGGCCTGCGTGGACTGAACCCATTCGGGCCAAGTTCTAGACTATTTACAACGCCGTTTTCATCACTGGTTCCACACATGTGGAGCAACCTATCTGCTCCCGTGAAGTTGCCTAAATCATGGCGCGTAGTCCATTCTTGCTTTATGCTTCCAGTCTCCAGGACCCTTGTGTTTTGGGACCTATCGAGCGGGTTTCAGCCGGTAGTGATTGGCGCATAGACACGCGCGAATGACAGGCAATGCCAAGCGTACCATAGTCGGTTAGTTATGGTCCCCATTGTAATCAGATGTCTTCCAAGGCTAGCCGAAATGTCCACGTGTGACTACTTCCCACTGCGCCGACATCTTGTGCCAGAAGGACAAAAAACATTCAGACGGATTTTGCCTGCCCACCATATCGCGTAAACGAAAGCTTCAACGAAGCTGCAGACCTTCAAGCTAGACAAACACGGGCATGAACCGACCCACACACATACACGTGTGCATGCTATGCAGGCAGTCGAAGACAAACCGAGCGACCTGGGTAGCTATTCATTTTGTCCACCCAGACAAGCCATCAGCATTTGCGCGTGTGCATGGTGCACAAACTATCTCCAACGCCTTGATTGCATGCCCGCATTCTGGCTTGTGCGCACACGTGTTTACTAGTTCGCTGTCTCGTTGTTGCTTCCATCACGGCTGCTGCATCCCTCTCCTCTCTAGCTCTAGCTGCCAGACATTTCTCGTTCAACCTACCCTTCCCTCGTCCTGTCCCGTTCTGGTCTTCATTGTAACCATCCGTTCTACTTTGTGACTAGGTCTGTTGAAGCTAACGAGACTGAGATTTTGTCACACAGCGCTGTGTGGCTGCCTAGCAGGATGGTCGTAGGTCTATCGATCTAATGGATCTAGGTGTACTACTGACAGGCGCTCTCGTTCAAGACACTCGAGTTGATGCTGGTTGCAACTTATGCGCGTGCTCGTCTGCGAATAGACGGTGAAACGACCGAACGAGTTTCACCAGCGATTTCAGACGCACACATAATAAATGCAAAGACCAAGCCAGGTGCAATGCAATGGCTGTGATCAGGCTGAATGTTGCAACAATGACCCAATGCGGACGTTTGCTTCGTGGTAGGTATGACTAAAGGTGTGTGTCAGTGGCATAAAGCCGTTTTGAGGTGAGCAGAAGTAACCGGCGTAAAGAACCAAGAAGCCAGTTCGAATCTTGGAATGTGTGACTTGGCGTGGTCTAATGGGATACAAACGAGGGCATAATTTATTCAGCTTTTCATTCTGCATTCTTTACGATCATCAATGTCATCTGAATAAGCCGTGGATTCAGCAGTGCGATTCCGTAGCTAGCAATATCAGTCTGTCAAACTGTTATCGGGGGGAGCAGGTCTTTATCGCCAAAACGCTTAGGTACAAAGCCTAAGAATAGAATCTCAGAAAGCCTGATCAGATGTCGGGATCCGGGATGTCAAATTAGCTTGAGCCACTTCTAAACAGTCATCTGAAAAATAGCTAAGGACGAAGGATATCGGGAGCATGTGGCATTTGGCTGCTCATATGCACACTGTGGAGTGGTCTTGACTTGTTCTTTCAGCCTATTATTCACAAGGAAGATTGCGAGTGTAGATCGTACGTTAACGAGAGGTCAGTGACTGCCAAGCGGGGATCATTGGGAAATCAGGTTATCATGATCTAGGTCCTATTTTCTAAATTAACTTTGTTCAGAGGAAAATGTACGAAAAGCTAGGATGATCAGACTAGAGCAGTGTACAGTTTCTTGACTGCAACTGATGGCGAAGACAAAACCAAGCTTATGGCCAGCTAGCCGGCCACAGATTTCCAATTCGTTCTTTGATCTTACTGGAGCCAATTAGTAGCTGTAGCCCTGGTCTGAAAAGCGAGATGAGTGGGGATGACTGCTAGAAATCCATATGTCAACATATCTTGAGCATGTGCATGTGTATTAGCCGAGATCGAAAAAACACGCTGAATATCCTAACAAACAGCGGCACGAGGCACTGACACTAAAGGTAATGTTGTAGGTTTTCCGAAAGTGTTACCTGGATGGAGGGAAGACATTTGGGGGATAACTGCAGATATTTTATTCCAGGCGGCAGAGTGTCTGTTCGCTGAGCTTGGCAATTGGATTACAGAAGTTTTGTCACCATGCGAGGAAGCGTTGTCAGTGAATGATTTGGTGGGTGCTCCCTCCAATTCTGCTTGTTTATATAGTTTCTAAAGTGTGGTTAGTATTCCCAACATGATTGTTTTGGTATTGTCAGCATTGTCGACGCTTGATTACCGTGCTAGATTTTCGTAGGTGGCAGTGCTAGTGTCACAAGAATAGGACGGAACCAAGCAACGAGATAATGTTTCGTACGGTGGCGTGAAATGTATCGATTTAGTAGCTGATGGGAATTTATAATTTTTCAATTGAACTTCTTTCTCATTGGAATGCAGAATCTAATTCTGTATTGTTTTAGCGCATGCGAGAACTTCATTTCAAGTTGTTGCTTTATTAAAAAGACACACTGGTGAGTCCTCTTCAACATATTCCTTTCTAATCACATGGCTGAATCCAACTCCTCAGTTTGATCACAAGTGGATCACGTGTTCGATTTTTCTTTCTTTGTTATCTTAACCCAACTAGGTCCCCTTAATTCTGGTAGTTCTCAGCCTTTGTCGTTAAATCTCTCGGGAAATATCCCCAGACATCTCGATATCCGTAGAAACAGATGGTAAACATCCAACGGGAAACTCAAGGACGTGTACACCTGCCAAGAGATCTTAACTTATATTTTGACTTCTGGTGACACACTTCAGGATTCTGGCCTCTCATGAGACCGACCAGTAGACCAGTTTAAACTTGCTGCTTCCCCTGAGAGATATCCTTAGGTACATGCATGATTTGTAACTATTCACTTATTCTGGACTTCCATGGTGAGCGATCTCCACATTCTAATACGTGAAGTTGTCCTACAGTATAGGCTCGCAGACCATTGCATCAGAGGACTGGAGCCACCCCATTATCAAGCAGTACGAAAATGTGTCTTCACGATAACAGCAAGTGAGACATGCATAAAATCACCTTGGGTCTTTTATATGCATATACGAAGTAGTGCTAATTCACCGCATATCTGTTTACCAGCACTTGACTTGGTTATACGTAGGCACCTCTAGATCTGGCGGTGACGGAATCTGTCTAAAATTATCTGTCTAAAATATTTTCTGATTAAAAAGATCAGTGTATACATCACCTCAGGGAGAAAGATATCGGAGAACTATATTTCTTCTGGTTATTTCCTCACCAGTATCCCTCTGAGGAGCAAATTGAGCTTGTTTTTATTCGAAGCCTTTTTAAGACCATGTTGCCTGCGCATGGTATAACCAGTTGGTGAAAGACTGCTCATCAGCGGGAGTCCACCTCAATGCTCCGGCTACCAGATATCAGTTTCGCAGAACAAACTGAGTCCTTACAATCATGTCTATAAAGAAGTTAGCGTTTGGTCACGGAGAAAGTGTCTAACAGCCCACCCCATATACCAACGTATTCGCATGGACCCACCCAGATAAGCACACATCTGAGGAATTCTGTCGCAGATTAGTTGATGGTCCGATGAAGCTGGATGACTGCAGAAGTTACAGGCTATCCATTTGTTTGACCATCTGCATCAATTTCTACACACTTACATAGTCACGCTCGTTTGGACATGTTCGAATGCAGCTTTTCAAAGCTGAATCGCATGGGCTGTGTACCATCATCTTTTGGTTGCTCTAGCAATGTGCATGTGATTCTGTCGGTTCTCGTCTTAGCAGCGCTGAACCAAATTATGATCGAAAGTTACACAGTCTGTTTGTGCCCGAAGAGTAACTCAGCTGTAAATATCGAGGTGGCAGACTGGAATTTCACTCCTGTGGTTGAGCGGCCTTGCCAGTGAGGGGCTTCGAACCAGGGCCTGACTGGTAGCCATTAGCACAAATTGGACACTCATGAGAAGACAACTGGATGTACCAGTGCAACTCCAGTTGAACTATCCGGTAGGTCCTGCTTTCGAAGACCATGATTCAGAAGTACATAAAGTCCTTTGGGTTCCGTTTGGAGTTTCTTAGATAAAACAGTAGAAACCAAAAAAGCTCCGCGTCATCTTGCGATAATAAAGCGGAGGTGCTGCCCTAGGGAACACTGCTCATAAGCACTAAACAAAATGGACTAGGCATGCGTTGGAAGTCCCATTAGCTTGGCTGGGAATTTCGGATAAATTTTTTAACCGACGGACGATAAGTATTTAAGCTGTCCTCACTAATACAAGAGTTACTTTAATTTCTTATAAGTAAAACTTGGTTCTTCCAGAAATATTAAATTTTAACATAATAGTAATTTAGGGGAGGGTGTTGAGAGTGGCGGTGAAATATTTTGACCTGGGTGCAGACAGGCCTTTTACTACTATCTACCCATTCATCTAACCATCTATCTATCTATCTATCTATCTATCTATCTATCTATCTATCTATCTATCTATCTATCTATCTATCTATCTATCTATCTATCTATCTATCTATCCTATCTAATCTATCTATCTATCTATCTATCTAATCTATCTATCTATCTATCTATCTAATCTATCTATCTATCTATCTATCTAATCTATCTATCTATCTATCTATCTAATCTATCTATCTATCTATCTATCTAATCTATCTATCTATCTATCTATCTAATCTATCTATCTATCTATCTATCTAATCTATCTATCTATCTATCTATCTAATCTATCTATCTATCTATCTATCTAACTATCTATCTATCTATCTATCTATCTAACTACCTATCTATCTATCTATCTATCTATCTATCTATCTATCTATCTATCTATCTATCTATCTATCTATCTATCTATCTATCTATCTATCTATCTATCTATCTATCTATCTATCTATCTATCTATCTATCTATCTATCTATCTATCTATCTATCTATCTATCTATCTATCTATCTATCTATCTATCTATCTATCTATCTATCTATCTATCTATCTATCTATCTATCTATCTATCTATCTATCTATCTATCTATCTATCTATCTATCTATCTATCTATCTATCTATCTATCTATCTATCTATCTATCTATCTATCTATCTATCTATCTATCTATCTATCTATCTATCTATCTATCTATCTATCTATCTATCTATCTATCTATCTATCTATCTATCTATCTATCTATCTATCTATCTATCTATCTATCTATCTATCTATCTATCTATCTATCTATCTATCTATCTATCTATCTATCTATCTATCTATCTATCTATCTATCTATCTATCTATCTATCTATCTATCTATCTATCTATCTATCTATCTATCTATCTATCTATCTATCTATCTATCTATCTATCTATCTATCTATCTATCTATCTATCTATCTATCTATCTATCTATCTATCTATCTATCTATCTATCTATCTATCTATCTATCTATCTATCTATCTATCTATCTATCTATCTATCTATCTGACGAATTCTTTAGATCGGTTTCATATTATGCTTTGATGAACAGAACTCACCAAAACGAGATGTGGGGCTATCTCTGGTCTTGGTAGATATAGGTGGGGCAACATAAGCTGGACTGTTTAGATCCGCCATAACACCAGAACGCTAGGCCGAATGCTGACTTTTTCACCGGTGTGTGATGAAAAATATAGTCTCAGGCTGTTAGCACATCTATTCGCTCAGCTGACCGCAGTGGTCAACCCGAATAGGAGGTCCATCCTAAACTAAAGTTACACCAGAGCATTTGGCTAACATGAATCAATTTCTCGTCATGGGGAAAATCCTGATATTTTTTAATGCTGAATTCAGCCTTCCGCATGACCCTTTTTAACTTAGAGAACTCTCTGAATTGGATGCACATATGGGGACACATCTGTTCGATGCTATTCGACGATACGATCGACGTAGGAAACCAAATAGGATCTAGGTAGGAACACCAAGGAGCAGGAAAATGGGCTTATTTTCCTTGGGATCTATTCTCCTGATTGGTAGATACTTACCAGCCACTGTATTCCGCTTTAATTGACTGGGGTAGGAGAAGAATTGCTAATACCTTACCTTGCTCCAGTGACCGAAAGTCGCTCGAGAAACCTGTTTTCTTTCCGTGACTTTTTCCAGATTTTCGACGATCCGCGGTTTTTCTGAAAAATCAACTTTCTTCTTACTCCTTCACTTCTTCCTTTTTCGCGGAAATTTGTACAAGTGTGCCGCTTGTAAAATATACAGGCATCTGGTTGCCGATATTTGTTTCTTGCTCCAAAAGCGCATCGAGATTGAAAAGAGGCGTCAGATGTCCGTCATTGGTGGTTCCAATAACCTGACTGTATAAACTGCCGGAAGAAGTGTTAGCGAGCTCACGGACTTGGACAGCGATCGGGTCATATGTAGACTAATATAGGAGCTGGGTTGATCGAGCGGTTGAGGTCATGCACTAGCATTTTGATTAACTGAACTGGATCATTTATGAGGAACTTGGCTGCTACCCCGTTCTAACGATTCACACACCTTTTTATTGGTCACACGTTAGATGATACTTCCTGTACTCTAGAGCCTTTTCATTCCTAAGCACTTGCTACTACCATCCCTTCGGAATCTCAACGCACACTTTGGAAGGCTTTCTGTTAACACAGCCGGAGCTTTGAAGGCAGGACAGAACTAAGAACTCGTGACCTATCAGTAAAGCTATTTAGAGTGCCTTTGGATGAGACTCACACGAAACCATTTTTCATGACAACGCTGTCTTGGATACCGATCAGTGTTGTTATAGTGTACGCAGCGCTATTGGGTAGACCCGTTTTCAATCAATTGGAAAAAGTTTGGAACCGATTGAGAAGTCATCATTTCAGAAGAGCTTGGTGTCAAGGATACCGATCAGTGTAGTTATAGTGTACGCAGCGCTATTGGGTAGACCCGTTTTCTTTATTTTCCGTCCTCGTACGAGCCACTCCAAACAAGACTTCAGTGGATTTAAGATCTCTCTTGAATCGGGAGGTACAGAAACAATACATCGTGTTGTGTGCTGGGAGGGCGCAACTTTGTTGATCAAACCGACAGCTGTCCATGATTTGAACTCGACGCGCGCGATAAAATTGGATACAACCACTGGTGTTTCCAAGTGAAAATTGCCATCCACCTGTGGTGATTGAAGGAAAGCACGAAAACCTCCGTCCTTGTTGACTCTGTGCCCCTGGGGACGTCGAAAAATTTCAACGAAACTTGCCTAGTCTAGAAATATGGTTTCCGGTGCAATCTCTCCACGTAACGTACCACGGAGACCAAAGGTCTATGAGAACTGTGTATGGCAATCCAAAGGTAAACTTGCGCAAACCCGTTACCAACCGGATACTGAGTCTAACGAATACGAAACGTGCAATCTCTCCACGTAACGTACCTAGGAGACCAAAGATCTATGAGAACAGTGTATGGTAATCCAAAGGTAAACTTGCACAAACCCGTTACTAACCGGATACTGAGTCTAACGAATACGAAACAGGCTGAATGTATTTGGGGGTCAGACGTGTCTAACACATGCTCCGAGACTCTCGACCATAAGACAGACAAGCACGAGATAACCGAGTTGGATGACCATAATGTGCATGAAGTACAGATTCAGGTCAGACAAAAAGTGTGAAATGAGCAGCCAAGATGACCTTATCCGCTATCCTGAGGATTCAAGTAATTGAAATGACCACAGATCTCTCGTGGTTTGCGATTCCATTCCTGCAGCAAACAAACATCAACGTGTGGTTAACCTGGACGGAAAAATCAGTATAGATTTCCCCATGGGACTACTGAAGAGTCACTGCTAAATTTTCACTGACGAGCCAGTGGGGAAATCATCCCGTTACGGAAAAGGGCCTACTATAAAACCCACAATGCCCAAC
This sequence comes from Opisthorchis viverrini, assembly GCF_000715545.1. Taxonomy (NCBI): domain Eukaryota; kingdom Metazoa; phylum Platyhelminthes; class Trematoda; order Opisthorchiida; family Opisthorchiidae; genus Opisthorchis; species Opisthorchis viverrini. Next base: position 268,666 of record NW_008751748.1, read on the forward strand.
GATAAGGTCCAAATATGGCTGAAAATAGGCATTCGATGCTATAGATGGACCTGAAATTGGAACTGTAGATTCACGGTGACTATGGAGGTGAAACATCGGCATATTATTAGAAACAAATGAAAATGACATCTTTTAGTGAACGCCGAAGCTTGGGCTTAATTCGGAGTGGCCTTACTAGCAATGTGCACCTCAAATAATGTTTTAAGGGTTTTTAAGGGTTCCTATTCCTATCAAAATTTCCCGAGAAGTTGCTGAATAGTATCCCCGAAGGATGTGTTGAAGGTTCGAATACTCTAAGTTGGTCAGAAGTGATAAAAAAACAGGAAAAATAGCTAACCCTAATGACAGAGAATAGTTGGTTTAACCAGTAAAACTCGTCGTGATGGAATCGGTCTTTTTCTTGTATGAGAACCCTAGGATCAGAATCTGACAGACCTCGTCCAATCAATAATGTTTCCCCCTATGCTACTTTAAGAAATAGCTATCCCATCTCCCAACGCCAATCTCAAAGTCACCTCGGTATCTTCCCGCATTCCGTCCACATGAGACTGGTTAAATTACGTACTCCAGCTCATTACTGTGGTGACTGCAACCAGTGGATATATGGTCCCTAGTTAGCGGAATCAATCCGAAAGCGACGAAAGACCCAACAGCTCCAAGACTCACAAGCGTCTTGTATATACGTTTGCACTTTGCCAGTGATGTACTGAATGTGAAAGAGCTTTACTGCACACATCTTCACACATAAGACCCGGGCTAGTGATGAGATCCACCGATTTCGTTGATAGCCATAGCTCCCACTGAACTGACGATGGTCTTTAGGTCCGATGAATCGGTTGTTGAGGCCTTAGCAGTAACGGCCTTGCTCACCGTCATAGGAAGAGGAAATCTCAGCTAAAAAAGTCTTCTTCAGTTCATTTATTTCGAAAATTTAAGACATTGATGCTCCAGAGGTATGGTATGTTGGTCAAGGTAAATAGCTGCTGGCCTGCAGAATTCCTGACAGTTTGACCATGCGTTTGTGCGTGCATCTACGTTTGCACGTGCAGTGTACATCATTAAACATAGATGCACACGGGCACAAACACAACTAGCTGCGTCACAACTGAGGGCTTCAAGTGCACTTGAGTGCATCCGGATTGTTGATGTGATATCAGGTTCAAAAGAAACGCTGTCGTCCGCGGTACTATAATTGTCAGGCAGTACAGCAATACCGATAAAATTCTGTTGGAATATTAGAATCGAGCAGAAACACTCCTGCAGCAGCCCTGTCTGTTTTATGCAATCACATTGGTATGCTTCCACATTCCGTCATAGGACAGTCAAACAAAACTGAACCAAAAACTTGAAGAAACACTGGCGCTTTGGGCCTGTGTATAGTTTACCTAAGAGATGGCGAGTTTGAACTTCGTTCATCCTGTTGAATTGGTGGTGCCAAAACAGCATCTGGACTGACAAGCAACCTTCTGGATACTTTTTCATTTGGCGAGATAAAACATGGAGAAAAAATCTTTTAGATTTAGCACCCTTTTGGTGAATTGCTGCCATGCCAATGGAACGAGGCACCGAGCAGTCAAGAATCTGAGGTTCGGTTCGAACCGCGAACCTCTCCCGGTCCGTAAGCCAGCGCCCAAACCACTGAGATATCTCGTGCTCAGAAATAATGGTTCAGCTGTGACACCCTTTCGGTTTTTAGCTGCAATGCCACCCGAAGGAAGCACGAGGGCTGTGATACTGCCAGGTTTTCCAGACCAATACAAGAGTAATCGAGATGCAGAGGTGACAAGAGTAATCGAGATGCAGAGGTAGGGTTCGAACCATGGACATTCCGGTCAGTAAATTTGCGCTCCAACCACTGAGCCTACGGAAAGGTGCAGTACTTCCACACCGGACAGCACTCATTTGGAGCAAAATCGTTTAGCATCAGGAGCACCGAGAACTAGCAGTCCGATTAGTATCAGAGTAATTTCTCAACTCTGAGGGAAATATTTTCTGAGCCGAACAGATATCAGAACACCAGATTAAACTGCATTTGAAAGGAATGGCTCTTTAGTTTGTTACTTGTCACCAATCACGTATTATTATTTGGCCCGCAACTCAAATCGAACTGGGATCCCACGGTCAAAGCTTCAGCTTTTCACTGCATGTTTGTGAATGTTTCAACGTGGGTTTTTTATTTGGATGTGAATTATGAATCCAAGTAAACTCATTAAACCAAATTTCAAAAATGGCAGACACCTTTTTGTGTTTTGAGGGAGAATGAGTATCTCAACTGATAAACTGAGATACTGATCTGCTTATTGACAGTATGCGAACCCATAATGGATGCTTACAAGATAAGTGGGTGTGACTGAAACACATGAAACTTTTATGAAAGTCAATAGGCATGTAATCTTGGGGAACCTTGTTCAGGTTCGAATCCCGGTAAGGAAATGTGATGCACTTGTTCCCAATAGTACTGTTGGACTTAATTCTAGATTGATTTGACTTCTCTAATTAGGACCGATGGAAGGCATACCAGGATATGGCAATATTTCTTTCGCTCTTTCACCGTCGGGCTTGTACTAAGATCATCGAACAAATACCGTGATAACGAGCCGACGCTTATTTAATTGTATCATGTGGTGTTGCCATCCGAACTTTTAATCCAGTGAGGGACAAAAAAACGCAGTAGTTTGAAAATGCAAATCGGACTCTGGGATAGGTAAGATCGATCATGCCGCAACAAGCAAACAACTGGACTGGCTTGGGTCAAACATGTCAAATGGAAACCGAACATCATAGAACCAGGGATTATGAGATGACATCTTCACTAAAAGAGGAGATATTACCCCGGGACCTCTAATTTTAAGTGTCAATTTTTATGCTATCAAGTGCCCGAATGACAGAAAGGCCGACTGAAAATAAACTTTCGGAGATGTTGTCCACTGAAGATTGTTTTGGTCATCCAAATGACCCAATCACCTCCACACTACCACTAATTCTGTGCTTTGACTGACTGGATGAACGTAACAACAACCCAAGGGCACGAGAGCGGTCTCACTAAGCGACGGAAACCGAACGTGCAATCTGGGTTTAAGTAGGACATGATGTTGTCGGAAACTCGAGGACTGTGCGTACCTGATGAGCCCCAAGAAGGGTGAAACCGGTCGTGGGCTGTTGAGAAGTTTTCAGCAAACTTATGAGTAGTGCATCACTCACATACGAAGAAGAAACCTCTTTCTTCTGGTGATCGTTCAGCGATAACAGTTTTTCAATGCCTAGCTGCCATGCCACCCGAAGGAAGAACGAGGCATGAGATATTGTCATGCTGCCCAAGCCTAGTAAGGAGCAGTGGAGTGCCATGCCCACCGAAGGAAGAACGAGGGATGAGATATTGTCAGGCTGCCCAAGCCTAGTAAGGAGCAGTGGAGATGCTGAAGTTACGTTCGAACCACAGACATTCCGGTCGCTAAGTTTACACCTTAAACAGTGCGCTGCCTCGAGCTCTGTTTTTCACCTAGTTTTACCTGGTCAAACCTACCTAAGTCGGTAGGGTGATAGCAATTATGTTCTTAGGAAAATCCGGAGGAAGCGTGATCAGTTTTGTCTTTACAGAATTCTAGAATCTAGTGAACAATTAACTGCTTTTCTGCTTGGGGGAACTATGTTGACCGAGCAGTACCAGTCGATTAGTTGATGCTAATCAGCGGATGATAGGTAGAATGCCCGCTAAGATTTATGTATCGAATGTGAGAACTACAGCAGTGTTAAATCTTTAAACTGCAGTACATTTTGTGTTCGGTTTACTTTGTACAAGAAGGGTAAGGGCCCGAAGAAATCAACAGCAAAGAATAAATGGACGGATCTGGCCAGAATTTTACCGTCGTGGCAGCAATCACTGCTACTCGCGCAGTGTGAGTGTTGTGTTAGCACAAAGCATCCACAACACAGATAAAGGTGGCGCAGTACATAGCAATAAATAGGTATGTTGGTAATTGAAGCCACTGATCAAAGACCCTGGTTCTGAAAGTCGCACCAGGAATTTGTGCCACAGGAAGAGACAAATGTACGAACGCAATCCTAAATCAGTGAAGCGGTCGAACTCTCGTCTATAGCGTTCCCGACATCGTGGGCCAGATAAGTCTTAACCAGGGGTCTGTTTCTAAATCCACAAGGAGAATGCTCACTTCCGAAATAGGTCGCCCCAAGCAGGGGCTGTCACGTGATATTTTTGAACTGGTATCCATCAATCAGACTCATCCATCGCGAATACTGCTATTTGGTAAGCATGGTAGTCCCCTTAAGACAAACTAATGTGAGAAAGGCATCAGTACACCCTTCCTGGAGAGCAGCCCAGATCTGTCTGCGAAGTCTGGTAATTGAGCTGTAAACGTTTCATACTCATTGGGGGGACACCACCAGTGTATAGTTGGGTGGACTGAGGCCGAAATGCATAATTTTGTCTGTTCTAGTTTCACCGCTAAGTAAGGAACATTAAATTAGAAAAAAAGCTGAGTTGAAAAGTGCAAGTGAAATAAATCAGCTAGCGAGGGAATGGCTATCTCAGGTTACCTGTGATTAATTGGCTGTGGATAACTAATGCGGATGAGACACAGACATATGCTGTATGATAACCTATAGTTTCGTTTCCTAAACACAACAATTTTTCTTCGTAGCGCTGGACAAAAACATCCATCTGAAACCTAGAGGAAACAGATGGACTAGTTCTAACTGCAATTCTCTGGTACAGTTTGTCCGACAAAGCCACGAATATCCGGGTAGTTTTGTGCCAATACACAAAACGCCTGTCAACGCCATGATCCTTACTGATAACTTCCGGTTCTATGTGAGCATTGTCTAGGACAAAGATTATTTCCTATGAGCAGTATTTATCATGGGAAAAGATGGTTATTCCTTCTTTTCACGATATGATCCAAAAAACCAACACCGAATACAGGCCAACTTATTTATTACGTCATTCTGGTCGTTGATGACTTGTGGTCATCGATGGTCAGTGAAATCCTCGGAATAGTTGTTCTTCGGTACCATTCACTTGCCGCCAAAGCGGACTACTTCGTCTTGTGTGTGTGCTTTTATAGAATCTTAGAGGGATGCTAACATGATGCACGCCTTGACGTCATCACATCCCCAACTTTGACAGTCATCATTCAAACTACACACCAGAATGCGAGTAAAAGTGGACTCAGAAATGCACAGTATCGATATTCAACCCAGCTTTCCGTGACGAGGTGATGTATGCGGAAAAAGTCTTGTGGGTTTATTTACCCTTCATTATCTTCTCAAGCCAGACGGGACCGCGATATCCGAAATATGTAACTAAGTTTATCGAAATTATGAACACGCCATACAGACAACTAATGCAAACGTCGAGATGAATACGGATCGAGCGTGTCACATGCGCTGGCTTTGACAGCAGCTTGACAGACCATGGGCAAAGTCGACAACAATGGCTCTGAGAAAAAACTGTTTACAAGTTAGGCAGTTCTCTGCAGATAAGCTACTTATTTAGCACTCTTTAGGTTGAATTCCTTGAGATAAATAATCACAAAAGGTCCCGCAGTATTGGTTATCGAGACGTGCAGATCCGCGAGCTTCACAGTGTCGATTCAGACATCCCGCAGCTCTCGTTGAGGCTAGTAGCCATAGTCCTACAAAAGCATCGCAGGAGGATAAGAAGCTGAAGCCCCAAGTAAAGAGTAAACAGCCTTCCGATTGGTGCACTTGCTCAGATACGTGCAAAAGGATCAGCAAAGATCAGCAAAAGCACAGGACTCCCACATCTTCCATGAATTACTATTTGTGGAAATCCGCACATCAGCAACACTGACCACCCTGAGGTTGATAGTCAACAATGACCGCCGTGATGTGGGGTTCAAGCTGAATGTGTTCATGGAACAGTTCTCGGTGACCGACTAATCACATCGTCCAATCTTAATGCAGATGTGTAGCTACTCAGCCCACAGGTGACCTGTCCCATCCAAGTGATGACATGCGTAACCCTGGTGGATGGAATTCATCTGAACATACTGTGCATGTCATCAAAAAAGACTACTGATTTTTTATGAACCTTCCGTGATAGAATTCAGATAAAATACTCCTCTATGGGGCGTCTTCTCGAGGAAAGATGCATTCCGACAAGAAATGAAGGTGTTAATCGATCACCCCATTGTACTGTTCTATCCGAGAGTAAGCAAAGATCACGCAACTCCACATGGTAGGAAAGTTCATGGTTCCACTGAAAAGCACTTTACACTCGCATGCGACACCTAAAGAGAGTACAATTATGTTTAAGTCGTTTCAGAATAAATTGGTCGTAAGCTGCATCATTCATAGTTGTGGATAGAATTGGACTAACGAGCGCGGGATAGCTCATAGGTTATAACTCGTGAATTTAGCCCAGCCATCACGCCTTGGTTGCTTGGGCAACGTGGCAGCACGTTGACCCTCATAATTGCATGACAACTATGCACTGAAAAATGCCAAACTCATTGTTTACCACAGCTACATTAGTGGAATTGAGTCATAAATCGTAGTGATGAATATGAGCTCAAGCGACGGACTTGGCGTCAACCGGTACTAGCAAAGCTACCGACAATATATATTAAACCAACCCGTGCGATAATGGCCTGGTGTTGCGTAATAGTGAATCGATGTACAGCTCCCTCATAACCTCAAAAGTTCCTGTAAACCTCAAGTTGGACTGAAAGAGCCAAAAGGCGCGGCGGTGCATCGTCGAAAGTCTGCCGTCTGTCAGTTGAGTTCCATGGGACAGAAATTAACATATCACCCACAGTACGGTACATTTCAAGAGAAATGTATCCACCAAAAAGTTTTCCATGTTCGAACAGTGCCTTTGTAACACGTGAGTTTAGCACTTCATTCACGACAGGTGGAGCGTCAAGGGCTTTCGAATTTTAGTTGTCCGGTGCACCACGTGTCCGACAAAGGAATCAGGATCTATCGATTCTTTCGAACCGCTAATCGCGCAGGTTCCACCTGACCTTCGTGTGGGTTTCAGAAACGCCAACTCTTTTCCAACGTCAACTCTTTTCCTTCTACGCTACCAAAGCCCAATGTACTGAGCAGCGTAGATGGATAGTCAAGTTGACACAACCACCGTTCCCGAATCTCGCAGCAAAGGGAAACCGTCAGCAACATAAGATTATGGTATCTTACTCTTAGCTGACTGCCCAAGTATATTTAATGAATCTTGTGATGACGAGATTAAAAGGACCGACAAATGCATGTATGAAATTTGTGATCTTGGTACTGTTTAGTTTCGTCCCTAAGTGGGGTTTATTAAACGCAATACAACACTCACAAGGTTGCTGAAAATTCTTCGACAACTCACGACCGGTTTCGCCCTTCTTGGGGCTCATCAGGTAGGAGCAGTGTCCGAGTATATGTCAACCTTAGGTTCTACTTGAATCCGAATTGCACGGAATTAACGAACTACGTTCCTTTGCAAACCAATTTGGTTTTGACGATAGATTCACCTGGAAGCCAGTTGAATCCTTCGCTTATGGTATTTTTAAGCTATTTGGGTTCAAGTAGAACATAGGATTGACGGAAACTCGGAGACTGCGCTTACATATCACGTTTCGCGGTATCTCGAATATCGTAACAACTGAAACACGAGGCGACCCGGTAGAGCACATCCAGTTGTTTAAAAACATCATAAGCGAGATATTCGGCTGGGTTCCGGGTGAGTCTCCCGTCAAAACCAAATTAGCATGCAAAAGTGTATTTGTCTGGGTTGTTAAATTCGTCTCTCACCTAACAATTAAGCAACGTATACTGTAAAGGCAACATTGTAATAGTTCGTCGTTAATGCGTGGCCATTATGGATGGAGCTGACCTAAACATGATAATTGACCGATCTTCCCAATCGCCATGGAAACAGGACACCAGTTTTGCGCCATCCATATTTTTTCGCTCCTTATCAAAAAGCCTACATGTACCCAAGTTACTCCCACTTGGACCGTCCTTCTCTCCTGGCACAGTTAGTCCACATCAACGAGGGGAGTACTGAACTTGGGTTTCGCTCTTATTAATGCTCATCGGTGGGGAATATCCTCAACCGAACCGGGATCGGAACCCAGGATATCAGGAGAAGAGGCGAGCCAGGAGAGTAGGACTATTCGGGTGTTATGAAGGCGAATTCTCCGAACCATGCAATCAGAAATGACTAACATTATATGCTATTGACGCTGACGATCCAAATGCTTCCTACAACGGCTGGATACGGTGGTCTCCTCAAGGTTGTCACTACGAAAAGTATCCAACCCCCCACTCTAGGTGGCTTCTCTAGAGTCCAGGTGAGCATTGAAACTACTGTTTCACTATAATATTTAGGCTTTACCCCGGTATGCTTAGGGTAAACCAACTTGCTGGAGTACTTGGCTGATGAACACGTGGGTTAGGCGGTTTTAAGAACAGTTTTACTGGGCAGGTGAAAGCCGTTTGCCTTAAACCGTGCTGGTAAAATTCAGGTGAATTAACTCCACATCATATGCTAGACTGAGTAAATCTGGTCGTTATATTCCGTCAAAATCATTCACCAATCGAAGTTTGCAAACTGACCGGTCGGTGCGGACCATTGGGGCGAAATGCCAGATTTTGGAATACATTGGAGTCTAATTGTAAAACTGTCACCACGGCTACGTCAGTAGACGGCGTTTGGTATAAAATGAGTAGCACGTCGAGTTCACCACATAAGTCTCCAGTTCGAAAGTGGGATATAAGTTCGCTGTTAGATTAGGGTGAGACAAAGTGGAATCGAATTCCTGAGGGAGCATTTGTCAGGTGGTTGTTCCGAAAGTCAGTGCATTACTTTGATTCTAACTTTCTTAAAGGGTTGGTTACTCCATACTGAGGAAGGACAAAGGACTTGTTACCTTAATGTTTCACCAACAGCTCAAGCGGGACGACCCCAGACTGATAAACGTACAAACGCTTCGCATCTAAGTAATGCAACTAACGCTACGGCTGTTCTAGTCAACATCTCACCATTCAGAATATTAGAGCAAGGTAGCACCACAGGCGTCTTTTGGGTGCTTGCGCAGATGACCTTACCTCCGACCCAAACCCTGGATGTCGCGCTTCGTGCGAAATTGGAGTCTACCTGTGCTCCTTCGGTGTAGAAGCCACGCCAACAGCCATCTAACTCTGAGTAATCGAATATCATCAGGGTGTTTAAAAATGCTGGCACTCTGGCCACTTTAACGAGTAAACAGGGATTAGCACCAACGTCAAGTATAATTGCATAAAAGATGGCCAACATCAAAGTGACGTAACCTATCCGGCTGTCGTCGCGGTCCTTGACCCTATAATCAGACTCGATTAAGCAAGTCAGCACAAATTTGGGTGGAAAACAGTTTGTCACATGACCAGAGCGCGCATCTTGATCTGACACGCTAGCTACGCGGGACACAGTTCACCTATAACCGGTGATCTATAATACGGTGACCAAGTCTCGTCTCAGAAACAGAATTATTTCAGAAGCATACGACTTTATTCGTAGTAATAGTAGCGTTTATCACTTGGTTGGTTGTGTAATGGAGCAGAAATGAAACAACACAACAACAAAACCAGCGTCAGAAATTGAGAAAAGCAACGATTGTACGCAAGAGTGACGGAGATAATCAGCACTAACACGAGGAGGTAGGCCACAGACCATCTACAAACCTGCCACCACGTTGATAATATACATACGAACTTGCACACGTGTCAAAGTCAGGGTTTGGTTGCGCGTGGCAGCAAGAGACCAGAGCACAAAACCGAATGGGACGGAAACAGAGCCATTTGGAACTGAGACAGAATCTGTGCATAGCCAAAAAACCTAGGTATGGGATTGCAAACAGTGGACAACTCATACGCCGGTGGATAAGTGGGGGTCAACAAACGCCGCAGCACGGGTAGGCAGGAGATCAATAATGGTAGTAGTGGGATGCGGTAAACTACTGAGTGGACCAGAAAGGCGATCACATATGGAAGATCACAGACCTCAATACATCTGGTTACCATTGCTCAAAGGAGCTCATACAGTTTTGCAAGAGATACCTTGAATTATGCAGTGAATGTGTGTAGCGGGGAGAATCCGGTTCAGATGAGTGGAAACATAGGACGTAGGGTGCGATGCGCGTAGCTGGCAACTGCTTTAGTACAAGTCCTCGTTACGCGGTGGCACGAAGAACGATTAGTTTCCGGTAGAACTCTGGAGTTAATTTCATAAATGCTTTGGGGGTGACGGCTGGTTTGAAAAAAAGACGACCAGGCTGATTAGTTCGGGAACAACGTGCGAGGTGGACTGGGGGTGAGCCTTATTTGGTTTGCAGTTTCTCTCAAGAATAGTAATAGAAAACAAGGAAAAAAGGAGTTCATGTGTATAGAGAGGTAGACGTCGATCTGAAGGTGGGTGCACGATGGCCAGTGCCCCCCGTCAAAAAAACGCAGTGCGCTGCAGAAAATGAAAATTGATAACCCCAAGCATTCTCGCCGAAACATGTACCACCACCCCTATATTGAATTGGCAACAACAGGAATTGGCATACAAGTAACGAAAGAACATGGAACAAGAAAAAGGAAAACAGACAAACAAAAGAGAAAAAAGCTAAATAAATACAACAGTTGAACAAAAGAGCAAGACATGGGGAGTGGACCGCAGTGTCCTCCTGGGGTTTGAAATGGAGGAGACCGTGATATGCAGACGTACGAATTGGTACAAATTCGTCTGGATACGAACGGCTGGAAATATTTACAAGGTCTACAGGTAGGGTCAAACTTCACCGACATCAAGGATGAGTTTCCCAGGTAGTTCAGGTGGTGAAGAGCAATCCCAGTTTTGGTTCTCACACTGGTTTGATTGGTCTATGTCGTTACGACAAACACTAGCGGTCCCGTCGAGTTCGGTCGATGGTTTGAGCTGAACCAATTGAAGTTTGCTTGGTTTGCGCCTACTCGAACCGCTCAAACCGACCCGGGGCAAGTTATTTGGAGTCGAAAATTTAACGCTTGTACCATTCAACGTAACGGTGACATCTGTTCTGTCGCAAGAGGATAGGGCAGCGCCGTTCGAGAATCTCTGCATTTCTCCTTCCAGACGGGGCACTTTTGCTGGTTTTTCACCAACAAACCCGGCGGGAGATGGGAACACACTTTGCAAGTAATCTTCCGAAGCATTCTTGTCCGCCACATCTGTAGGCATGCTCAACCCATCCTCGTCCATTTCGTTTTCGAACAAAGTAGCATCCTCTGCATCCTCATCAGTCAGCCGATTGAGGCCTTGTGTCCGCAAACCTTGTTGAAGTTCTGCCACACGCTCGGTCGGCTCGGATGTAATGTCTTTTATTGGAACCTGAAGAGGACGAAATGCAGCGAGAATCAAGAAGTGAACTGTTCATAAGAGTTCTTAGTCTGAAAGGTCAGATGCTCGTTGGAAAATTTTGTCTACAGCAGCGTCCAGGGGATCGTGTTCCGCATAAAAGCTTTTCTGGTCAGCTAGACTGAGTAGGAAAGATATGAAACGGTTAGGTTATTACCTAAAGAAAGTCGGGAAAGACGTAACTGGTAGTCTGGCGACCTACTCGCCCTGAAATGGGATAAAGACGGTTAAAAACAGTCATGGGCTTTGGTCAGTAATGCACTAAAACTGTCACTTGGTCATGGCGGTCGGACTTCGGTTGTGCAGTCATCCCACGGGCCAAGTAGGCAGCATTCTCATACTTCAACGAAGAACGGACGGGATCGAGAACGTAGACCCTAAAAGATGGACACTATGACGACTCATTGGTTGGTCGTGTGAACAATACGGTCCGAAAACAGATAAACCTCAACACAAAACGTAGACCCTAAAAGATGGATACTATGACAACTCATTGGTTGGTCGTGTGAACGGTCCGAAAACAGATAAACCTCAACACAAACCCTATTTGACTCCAAACGCAATTGCTGTGCATAACAGCACCAGAAGCCATGCGCTTATGGCATACTCCCTCGAGTCAGGCTAGGCCCCACAGCCAGATGGGTCAGAAGGTTGCCACGGGATCGGGAAGTGGCCCTCCAAGGACAGATCCAACACCCGTTGATTCGCGGTCCGGACTCTCTCACGGGATCGGGAAGTGGCCCTCTAAGGACAGAGCCAAGAACACCCGTTGATTCGCGGTCCGGACTCTCAAGTCAGGGATTAGGAGAAGGCTCACTGAACAAAACTCCACATCTTTTTACTACTTTGCGGATCAAACTTTTGAGCCAAAGGCTCAAGGTTGAGTACCTGAATCAAACGCCTCTTTCAAAGAGGGTAAACGAAAAGTATCCTTCGCCCTTAAAGCCCTTCATTCAATGGACTTCATCTAAACACCTCATCTAATCCCCATATATAAACTTCTACCCAGAAAAAGAAAAATAAACCAATAATAAATTCCAAAGATCTACCCCAACTTGTGGCTTTCAATACCATGTCATTTGAGCAACAGCACTACCCTACTCAGACTGCTTTTGCTTCCAATTTATGTACATTGTCTCCGAAATACGCATGGAAAGCCGCAGTTCAGTTAGACCACAAATCTCTCACGACGAACTCAAATTTAATCCGGTTCAGTCTTTGGATGTCTAACGATCATGATACGGCGGTTCACGATGCCTGCGGTGTGAGACTGTATAGAATCCCAGAGATGAGAGCGGATTGTGGTTTCACCTCGACGCGGCGAACGGTGGTTATTTGTTGTATTAGTATATTCATTGACAGACAGAAGCTGATAATTTCTATATAGATTAGTCACGGCTGATTTGGTCGGCAAAAAGCACCGATGCTGTGATTTGAGCGGTTGACATAAATATCCAGGTCGATAGCATAATTCACGCGGTAGATTTGAGGCTATTTCCAGCCGGTGTGAACTTCCAGCACAAGCGCTCACGTGTTATCTGGAGGCAATCGACTACAAACCAGGCATGTGGCAATCAGCTAACGGCGGAGAGCTCCAGTGGAACGTAGTCGTTCTGTCTAGACAAGCACTTCGACCCTGACGATGGCATTGTGACGGTGGACTTCCACCGAAGTGTACGCCGTAGGACGCAAGGCGATCCTTAGCCTCCACGGCCACAACGCTGAGCTAAGTTGACCCAAAAGCGCCAAGAAATAAACCAGTCCAGTGATAATAATGATGATTTGCAGAATGTGGGAAAATGGTGTGTACTGTCAACAGCTTTTGAAGTTATCAGCAAAGGATTGCCCGCACGTATCAATCGAAACCGGATATCGAAACGATCAGAAGTTTTTATAGGCGCCAGGGAAACTATACAAACAGCAAATACTGGTTCGCCTGCACGTAGGCGCCAGGGAAACTATACAAACAGCAAATACTGGTTAAGCCAGAGAACTGTTTATTTGGACAAGCTCTTTTTGACCAACTATACGTCGGGTTGAGACGACTCAGGAGCGGTTGGTCAATGATGTGGCAACGGAGCGTGAAAGCCTTTGCCAATCCACTCAGCAGCATTAGCAACTGTCGCCTCACCTTAGGAAGACTGGGGAACTGGGAACTCATGACTCTGATAAACGTGGCACCGTAACCCAACCAATGGTCGCCCTGCATCAGAGCTAGTATCTTCCAGGGATAGCTGTCTAACACTTGTATCAGACAGCTGAAACGCGTTAACCTCAATGAATTTACAGGGTCATCTTCTCTAAAGTAAGGCTTTCATTTCGATTATTTTCCTAATCCTCCATGAAGAAACTGAGCTAATGAGAACTGTTGTGCTTTGGTACGCGGGGTATACCGAGGTAACTGACCGACTTACTGATCTACTCACATCATTACTACTATATTATATGTCTAGGCCTAATCAAATTTGAACCCAAATTCCGCTCACTGAAGCTCCAAGCTATCAACTTTAGTTTGTGATTCTTCTCTCCCAATCACCAGTCACCGAGGATGAAAAGTACCAACAAGTACAATTGTAACTTGAGGCACTAATAATCTGAAGGTTGTGGACAGTTGGCAATATCGATTATTCTACCCGCGTTGTCATGGTTTGTATTCCACCGTCTTTAGTCAACGCTGGCGATTGTACATCGAGGGCTTGGGAATACAGAGACCGTTTGTGCTGAATTCTTCAGTCTTAATAAAAAAAGCACCACCACTGTGTACAGATCCGCATAACATGGACGACACTGACGTATCTACAATGGATGCTCCAGTTACGCTCGACCGGCGTGCAAGCTTGGCTGCTGGCATTCATCGTCAGACGACAAGTACAAGCGCTCCGGAAGTTGACTGCACGACACTTTCAAGCAAAACTATGAGCACACTCACAGCTGACTGACTATGCGCTAGGAATCGATTCGCCACAAAATCGGGCCAGTTAGGTATACACTAAAACTGACTAACTTCACACAGAATCATGGTGCAACTGACCACCAGAAAAACAAATTGCAATTAGAGTATGAATGAACTTCAAAAGGAGATACCCAAAACAATGCTATCATGGAATCCTGATCGGCTGGTCGATGTTGGAATTCCGCAAAGAGGATCATGACGTGATTCTAAATACACGCACACGCACACATACCGCATCGATCTTGTTACCCCGAGCGAGCACACATTCCAAATAGGATCAAGAAGATTGAATGGGGTAAGCTTAAAAAAGGCTTCCACATAAACAAACGCAGCAATCAATAGGAACGTAGAAGCGTCACTCACCTCTAACACTGCTCTGCTGTAGGTGCGTAGCTGCTCCCCTGTTACATAATCTAGCTCCGCGTGTGTTAGCTCATGGTGCTTGAGGGCTTCTTTACCAGTTTTAAATGCTTGATGACAATAGACGCAGGTATGAGCCGGTAATCGCATATGCCGACGAACCACATGAGCCCGAGCCGCACCGACGTACGTTGAGAAGAACAGACATACGGAGCATGCATACACCAGACTTCCGTGACCGGCGATTGACTGATCCTTGTCGACATTCATGCGAACAATATAGAACTGACCCGAATCCAATTTGTCCTCAGAGCCAGAGTGGTTGAATTCCACGTCTATCGGTGGAACGTTCGAATCGTATGTTGCAGGATAATCGGGCGATTTGGATGGACTAGCTGAAGAACCTCGTTCAACATTGTTCGCTTTCGCACTGCTGGCTGTCGTTGACAAAGCAGTCAGTTTTTCCGAATCCCTATGCTGTATAGAGGGTTGGTAGACCTGAGAAGCAAACTGCCCACCAGAGGGTCGCACAAGTCCCATTGCAGTGCAGGATAACGGGCGATTTGGATGGACTAGCTGAAGAACCTCGTTCAACATTGTTCGCTTTCGCACTGCTGGCTGTCGTTGACAAAGCAGTCAGTTTTTCCGAATCCCTATGCTGTATAGAGGGTTGGTAGACCTGAGAAGCAAACTGCCCACCAGAGGGTCGCACAAGTCCCATTGCAGAGGCTCGTCGCGTTCCAAACTGGGAGAGATCCAAATCTGCCAATGGTTTGATCACGGTTCCTTTCCATTTCATTTTGGCCAAATGTAGCAGCACGTGATTTGGCAGCAGAGTATTGTCTTCTCGGCTCAAGCGGCTGCAGTGCATCGCAGCTGCTTTGTATCGTTCCGGCACCTTGGCATGTACGCCTAAAATGTGTTTACGTATGTCACCCATTCCGTGGGGTGAAGAAGAGGCACAGCCGGAACAACAAAAATAACGTCTGCCGCGACGCCGAGTGATAAACACTTTGTGTGCACTGTAAACGTCCATCTTTTCCTGTTCAAAGAGAGAAAATATTTTCTATTAGTAAAACCTGAGGTATGTAAGATTGTTAGGGTAGCTGCAGTGAATCTGAAACACGCTGTCGAAAGTCGAGTGATACAATCAGCCAGTCCCTGAGAAACGGCGCGGTAGTCCGCTACCTGTTACCCCTCTGATACTTCTTGTTAAGCTAAGCGGCATTTTGTATTCAGTGGGAAATGAAATCCTCCATGGCTCCACACCTTTGACGGACAGACGTCGAGGAGACAGGCAACTGGAGCCGGGTAGTGAGTGAAAGAAAACCGCACGACTGCATCCTGATCCCAGAAGACCTGGGAGAAGCCGCTCCATGATCAGCTCAAAATCAGGCATGGTATGACCCCCCACGAAGAGTCAAACACCACCTTTCCCCATGGTGTTCCCTCCTTGCAACATGACAACCAAGAAAAACCGAGTCGTATTTCGGTGGTAGAAATCTATTGCACTGCTCTGTCCGTCCTGAAGCAGCATCACAGAGGGCAAAAAGTTCTCGGATTTGATCTGATGCTAAGTTCGAAGGGCTAGATGTCGGGCGTAAATTCACCGGCATCTAAGCGGACATCCTCCTATTTGGCCATACATATTACTGAAAAATAGGTCATAGTACTATAAAACGAATGCATATTGTGTTCAAGTCCGAATGCAGAAGGCTACGGTTCCGGGGTGAGGCGATAACATGAACTCGAAGTTCACTTCAGCAAGCGGACTGTCCACAGGCTATGAGCAGAAGTGGGTAAGGTAATCTGTATACGATTGATTGGGTTTGAGTGCATTGTTACGCTTAATCCCGCTTTCTTGATAGCAGACACTGGCCCTAGTGAGACATCGAAACATCGCGAAGTTTTTCCCCAAGTGCGTACAGATATGATGCTGTCTGGGCGGGAGTTTGGACAGGCAAAATTTCGCGTAAATGACCTTTGATATTTTGATATATTCATTGGGCTAAATAAGAAGGATTACGCATTCCACATTTCTGATCCGATAAGCCATAATATAATATCGCGCAACGCACTTTTACTAAAGCTAAAAACGGAATCAGAATGAATGTACTCAACAGAAACTGGGGCAGTGAGAGACGTTATGGCTTACGAAATTCCGGGTGGCGAGATGGACAAAACTTAGGGCGTCCCAAAAAACACCATATCTGTTGGGGTCTACTTAAACAAAGGGTGTATATAACCACATATATACCACCTGCATCTCAATCGTAATACAGCTGGGATTGGCTTCAATATCCGCACACGTGAGGGAATCGGAGCGCGACAACATTACACCCAAGTAAGCTGACCATACCCATGTGCGCAGAAGGAGACATGAAACCGCAACTGTTACCCTCACATGACGTATCTGCCATATAAACGCCAATCAAGGTAACCAAACAGGCGAAATCAGCCGAGACTATGAGGTAACCGATGTACCACGAAACGAATGACAATGAAACGGACGGGTAATTCTTTGAACGTAACCGGTAAAAAACCATGAATATTCATCAACACCAATGGGTTGTCAGCTGAGCCACTCCGAACGACAGTAAACGAGACCATTCATTGCTTGAAATGAGGTAGCACGTGAGCTAATGCTTGCACAGTACACCTTGGATAATTAGAGCATGCTTAGACCAACTCAGGGGAGGGCTGAAAATGACTCCTTTACCCACGAGAAGCCGTCATTTATTGCTCAAAGACGTTGTATCTGATTGAGCCAAGATGAGACTGGATGCTCTAGATTGTAATCGTCCAGGCTGAGCACAACAGTGGAGAATCGACATTGAACCTGACGTTCTCGATGCGTTGGTTTATGCAAGATAAACCGTAGCTGAAAGATTGGCTCACAAATTCAAAAGCAGAGTAAGACTTAAGTGATCTCTAAGCTAGAAAAGACCTGGCCGTTTTCTATTCCCATTGTAGCATTGCATGAAGGACTGCATGTTTTTATCCATATGCACAATGCGTGGCATAGACAGTTGCTTGGTATTCATACAAATTGGGAAAGGGATGAACCAAGAGCCCATAGAAATGGGATCAATAGATGGTCGCCGATCCACAAGCGGCCAAACAACCATAAAGCTACTGACCCACATACGGGACAAAACAAGAACCCGTGTGATGCTCGCGAGAAAAGTGCAGAATCTGCTTCACAGAGAAACCAATCAGCCAGGCCACTAATGTCTGGTCTGTGTGCATGTGCGGGAACTGGCGCGCTTGGTTCGAAGCATATACAGGACTGTACACACGTTCGCGTGAGAGACGCATGTGCCACAAGAGCGCGAACCACTCCGATGAAGTACAAACATATGCGCACGCGGAGGAGCAGGCGAGTGCAAGCGCACATGTCTGAGAGACTTGTTCTATTTGCATACACACAGGCACATCGACATCGTCGAATGTTCGAACTGGTGCCAGAACGAAAATGAATGAACGAGGGAAAACGTCAAGATGACGCAATCGGTGCATGAAATCAAGTTGTCGCGACTCAAAAAGCAACTAGGTCTAACGTATGCACGCACACAGATATAAGTGGCATCCATAAAGAACGACCTGATGGTAAAGCGATTGAAGTGAACGAATTGGTGAGAAAAAGTCGGCTGGTCTCCTCAAGATACTGGTGACAGTGGCGACAGTTCATCATGTGTCAAACGGAGACGAAGTATCCCTATGAGAAGCCAGTTGATAGACATGGTCGAGCGCTTAACTGTTGACGGCAAACAGTAGTAGAAAACAGAGCAATACAAATCCATCGCCAAATTCCCATCATCTGGAATGTTACAGGCACCGTAATAGGGCTACAGGGCAACAAAATACAAAGGAGGGAACACCACGGCTTTGAGATACTCTGGTATCATTATTATCTGGTGATGTGCCTTCTCGTCACTAAGGCCGACTGAATAGTCGGGTAATACGATTACGGAATTGCGTGATGAACAGAACTTAAGTAAGACTAAAAAAACACCAGGCTCTGGAACGAGAATGGTAAGATCTCACAATGTACAGGAATGACTTTGACACACTAAATCATGGACGAATATACTCACCTCCAAGACAGGAAAATAACTCGGTGGACAGTAGCCCTCGACTAGGCTGTGCAGTGCATCTGACGAATAGGGTAGATTGATTACACGTTCGACTTCCTCTGTACCAGAAGACTGTGCTAAAGTCAGTTGACATATAGGATCCTCTGGAGGTTTGGGGTTTTTCTTATCATCAGCTAACGATGCAAGTTCATCCTCATTTGGATCACGCAACCCATGTAGTCCGTCTGCAGAACAGTTGGATTGCAATTCCAAGCTGTCCATGTTAATCGATTGGTCCAAACCTTCCGAATTTACATCAAGATGATCCGAACTATCATTTGTCCGTGACTGACCCAATGGAGAATTTACTGCCAGCGGCTTCGCTGACGGTAGAGATAAGGATGATGAAGTTCGACCAGAAGGTGGCGCTCCCACCGGTGGTAATTTTGTCAATTTGATGGGCCTATCCATGGCTAGTCGTAGGAGCATATCGTCCGGGTAGATCTGGAAATCGTACTCACGTGCAATCCGTGAGGCCTGACAGCAAATTGTAATGAACTCGTGCGGAATCCGAGCATGTACACCCATAACGTGACGGCGACTGTCGGCGAGCGTGGCTGCACGAATTTTGAGATCTGGTGCTCTGGTGGTAATAAATAACCGACCGCATGGACAACGAAAAGCCAAAGTGCGATCGCCCTTGCAAATTCGAGTCATCTGATAGGTAGAATAGATGTGCATTTTTGCCAACATGTCATCCAGGTGGGCTTTCGTTGCCCCAGCAGCATCCATAAGTTGACGGAGAACGGGCTCGGAAAACGGTAGGGATAGATCGACAATGCTGTCAGCGCCTTCAAGCCCAGGGATGGAAGAGAGAGCGTTGAGGTCCAGATTGTCAACCGTGGCTGTGGACGAATGAAACTCACTAAACGATTCCGGGGACTCAGGCGAGTGGGGAGGAGAGGAGTGAGAATACATATCACCATTGGCAGGGCTGGCAACACTCGAGGGTACAGAGAATGTGAGGTCGTCTGGAGGAATGGGCGGACGAATGCGAACCGTTACGCGATTTTTGGAGCCTGGGACAACTGCCGTAAAGTGAGACACGTAAGCATCCTGCGATTTGGAGTCCGAGTTGGCACGTGATGGACTGGAATCTAAAGAGTCACACTCTGTGATACCATTTTGGCTGGCACTGTCATTTGGCGACGGTGACCGATCTCCTACAGATTGGAAGGCTTCCGATCCATGTCTGCGATGCATGAAATCGCGTGCGAGACGTGCCAACTTGTCGTCCGAAAAGAGCGTATACTCAACAGGATCAAGTCGTGAGGCTTGGAGACAATGGCGGAAATGCTTCGTGGATATGCCACAGTGTGATCCAAGAATATGTTTCCGAACATCAGCCAGAGCATGTGGTGAAGAATAGGAGCAGTGGTTGCATCGGTAACGTCGAAAACCACCGCGTGTGTCCACAATGACTGACAAGCGACTGTATACTTGCATTTTCTGTTCCAAAAATTCTCGTGTTGCGATTGGCAGATGGCGAGTCAGTCTTCGAAGAATGACGATGGAATAAGGCAACGGTACCCGTCTGCGACCAGCCTCCAAAAGACGTGGTTTCATAAGCCGCATGGCTAATTGCTCTTGCATCTCCTGGAACTTTTCCTCGCTCTTCGGCAGGTAGGTAAAGCGTAAGCAATCCTTCAAATATTCTCTAGGAACTTCCAAATGGACAGTCAATAGATGGCGTTTGAAATCTCCCAGTCCATAAGGGAATACCTTTTCACACTCAGGACAAACGGGGATACGACGGTGGTTTTCCTTACCCAAAATTCGCACAAAATACGACGCGAATTGGTGCATTTTTGCTACCAAAGAGTCCAAGATGTTTGGTCTGATACGACCTGTAAGCTCTTTTCGAAACTTTGTCTCATCAAAAGGAAAGGAAACCAAGTCATCAGCAGCTCGGGCCCCATCGGAAGACTTGACTCCACAGCCCAATGAATCAATGACTCCCTCTGCCGTCGAGTCCATACATTGTCTGTGTGCTTCCAGTCCAGAGTTTTCGAGCAGCTCGAGGGGCTTGTCCTTCTGAGCCATAGCAAGTGGATGAGTACCAAGTTCAACACTGGTGATGCCGGGAGATTTGGAAGTGACATTCGTTAGACCAGGTATCGAGGATGGTGGTGCTCTGTTGGGCAGTGCCTGGGCTGATGAAAGAGGGTTAGTAACATCAAAACCAGTAAGACCCGTGAGAGCTGCAGCAGCCATTGCGGCCACAGCTGATGCCGCATCGGATGCTGACATATTAGTACCATCAGGACATCCGGTTGCAGTGATTTCTTGCAGCTTCTTCAACGCAGCCGCACTCTGGAGTAGCGATAATGAAGGGTCACGAGTGTTGCAGCCTCCAGCAGGATTCCAAGACACTGAGGTTGAAGAGGCTTGGCAGGAAGTATTCGCCTGAAGGCTAGGACGCGCAGAAATTGAGGAAACACATTGCTGGTTACGGCCAGCATAGCCAAATTTCGAAGCTGAGGGTCGGGCAAGAGCAGCTAGGTTCATTGGTGATTCCGATTCATCCTCGTCTTCAGGTGAGGACGGCCGAACAGGATTCCCGTATAAAGAACCGAACATAGTCGCATTAGATCCCAGATTGTTTGTCCCTAGTGCACCAGGCATCGCCGACGAGTTGATTGTACTTTGACTGAGTGATGGATCAGGGAGTACAGACAATAGATTAGAGTCCAACAGCCGGATATGCAGCTTCTCATGTACGACGACAGCCTGTTGGGGAGAAGGAAGGAAAGCGATGAGTGAGGTGTCACTTGCCGTCAGTAAGCAATACTCGACACGTTCGCCAAAAATTAACAAAAGTAGGAAGTTCGGAATAACAAAAACGAGACCATTTGCCTACCATCTACATCTAAATATTCAGCTAATTGCAAAGACCAGTTATAAACACATCAGCCTTCACGAATATTGTCAGCATAGCCCGCAAATCCTGTCTGGAACTGAAAGCCAGTGGTCTTCAGTTTTCGTCAACGACCTTCACCTCTAGTAGATTTTGGAAGCTAGGACGTACGTGACAATGTGCATTTTGAGGTGATCCTGAAGTTACATGAACATTTGAATTGAAATCAGAAATAGGGACCCGTTGAGAGACTGATCTGAGTGGGCGTGGCTAAAATAAGCAGGAAAGCTTCCAAACGCTTTCTGTGCCTGGTGAGAGCACTTAATGTTGGGAAGTGTAAGATGTGTACAGCTAACCAACCTAGAAAATGTCAAATAGCAGCGGCAACTTGCAACTGACCAGACTGTTCCGTATGAGCATTTTGTCCGTATGCGCTCTTTAACACAGACCGCAAGCATATCACCAGGACGCCACTTGTCCCAGACCCATTTCTCTGTGCGAGATTCTAAACTATATAGTGTAAAGAGAACTACGGTACGTGAAATAAGCAACACAGCTATCGGAGTTGATCAACTTTAGTTTGCTTTCATGGAGAGATGCCATGGCTTGATTTGACAGACATCGTCCCCTTCAACAGCAAGGAATCCGACAACGTTCCAATAGTTGAAAACGTCTAAGCTCTTTGGTTTGCTATGGCCAGATTCCACAGTCATACAACAAGAGTGCTTGCGTAGACGGTTAGCAATATAAATCCCATCTTTATAAGGGATACCACTAACACGGTTGCTGAAAACTCTTCGACAATCCATGACCGTTTTCGCCATTCTTGGGGCTCATTAGGTAAGCCCAGTCTCCGAGTTTCCGTCAACCTTATGTCATACTTGAACCCAAGTTGGACAGATTTCGACAAATACAATTTGGTTTTCAGGGGAGACTCAAATGAATCTCTCGTTTGTAATATTCTTCAACTGCATGCCCTGCACAAAGGCCACCTGTTATTTCGTCTTCCTAATACGCACAGGAAGTATGAAATGATGTAACACTCAAACTTCCTCAGACTCTCAAAAATTGTGAAATTCTTCAAACTTTTGCAGACGATAGGGCCAACAGCAAATACTGACTAACATGCATTTACAGTTACATATTTCTTAGCGAGATGGAAAACATATTTAATTTTGTGTGGATTCTAAAGTGTCTCGTATTGTCAAGAGAAAACAAAATTACAGTGATTCTTCATCCTCAACAAGAAATCGTCACACGAGAGGACGCTTAACAAAGAATCAACTTGCGTAGATGGTGCTTACGATAACCCAAGCCGCCCGAACGCTACCACTGTCGTTTGGGCAGATTCTAAAAGCCTCATCATTTCACCAATCGGAAGAACGGTACGATTCAAAAGCCTCTGATAAGTTTCAATCAGTACCGAACGCGGAGTAGAAAGTACATGCATATCTGACTATTTCACCGGTTGTCCCTTTCACAATACCGAAGGATGGTGAGTTCCACTCAGAACTGTTGATAACATATACAGTTCTTTGAAGGCTCTTACTGGAATACTAATGAACGTCAAGTTCATGTTCGGAAGTCAGTATTGGCTGAATACCTGTGGCATCGATCTTGTCCCGTTTCAGTGACCTACGTTCACCCACATCATTATCAACAGCATGACATCAATGTTCGACACTGATGCATCGCTGCCGTACAACCATGATTCACCTGAAAGTCTTTATGAAGAAAAGAATGAAGGTGGGTGGGGAAGTGACTTAGTGTTAGCTTACTACAATCATTCCGAAGTGCCTATACCTCCAAACTCATTCAGGCAATCTGGATAGAAACTGACGAGGACGGCAGTGACATCGATTAGCAGCGTCTTCAACCAGGAGCAGTGGGGATCATTCAGTCCCCTCACATCATTCGATCCTGAAAGGCGAGTCGCATCGACAGCACCCAGACTCTTTTAAATATCTTTCATACCCCTCTTCTAGATCAAAAGTTGGCCACCTCTGCATCACCCAGATAGGCTGCATTAGCTGAGTAACTGATCGCAATCTGTGTAACGTACTAGCCTGTGTACCTTGTACAGGTCTGCCCAGTTAGCTTGCAGATGATTGTTACAGGCCTGAACAACTAAAAGTAAAGATCTCGAATCTTACCACTCGGCAGTAACCAGTGGTATTCAAAATTTCGGTATGGTGAGCATTCTACGTGAAAGAAAATCGCCATGCTGGAATCACATCCCCTAAAAACTAATATGGATCTGGCAACGTTTGTTCTTTTCGAACCACTGCTGACTTCTGCGCCGTCGTACATCTGACTCGGTTGTCCATTGGTAAGCTAGGTTTTCCAATTTCTAACGCCTATCGATTGGTCAAAATTTCCAGGGCAATGACTTTTTGTCGCTATTATCTCGATGCTAGTGATATACCTTCACTGCGGGGTGGAAGCACCGGTAACATCATCATGAGTAGATCGTACCACTTGTTAGTTAAACCGATTTACTATCAAAACACTTTTTCCCCAGATTTCAACATGCTCAGCAGCATGTTCACCAAAAAATTGTCATTTACAAATAACTATGACAAAGGAGTGCACTAGAATCTCTAATTAGTGTGTTAGTGTAGTGGTTGTCTTGAGGCCCCCATGCGGTTAGACGAAGGCTGTCAGTTCGACTGGGTTTGCTGGTACTGGCTTTCATGTTTCGCTGGTGGATCACGAAGTGACTAACACGAGGTCGTTTGCAAAGCAGACTATTCTCTGGCATCCGAAACACATGACTAAGCCGACAAAACCCATGGTGTATCATCTGCTTATCAGTTGAACATGAGTTCTTTCTCCGAGAAGCCATTCGACGGAACTTAACATCACTAATCCGGTGCTTCAACCAGAGGTGGGCAACAGTTTATGGAACGTTGGCGGCTCCTCTGCCTTTTGCCTACAAGGACCAAATTTATCAATCGCACCGAGGCATGGAATGGATTGCGTCGTTGCTCCGTACAGCGAAGATGAATTCACACTGACAAAGATAAAAAAGCAGCTTCAACCTTCCCCATTAAGACTAACACCACTGTCCAGGCATATGAACCGCTTCCTCAACTAGTCTCAACCGTCCGTGCAACAGCGCATGGCAGATGTAAGGCGCATAGCAAACCGTGCAGTAGAATTACTTGGGCCACTTACAGTTGGTTGCATTTGTATAGGTACTGATCTAAGCTATACCGTTTTCGAAGTCAATTTTTATAAGTGAACGAATAGAGGGTGTTCCGTTGTACACTTTTATTTAAAATCATGATGTGTGGAAAATCGAATAAGTCTCCTGTATGCGTCCGTTTGAAATTGTGAGGTTTTCCATTATTGGTAACATTTTAAAAATCACTTTGATCCCACTTCATTATGGGGCTTTTCCGTTATGGTATTTAGTTGTTCTGGCTCCATTTCACCGATAAATCTACCCAAAATTAAATAAACTGTTCGTTCCATTGACGTAAAACACCACTCATAAGGTTACTGAGAACCCTCCTTCAAAGAACATCATAAACGAGAAATTCAGCTGGGACGCATGTGAGTCACCGGTAAAAACCAAATGGACACGCAAAAAAGCGTATTTGACGGAAACCCTACGGTCCGCAATTATCGCGTGATAGACGACGTCAGCTGTAAAATCGTGTTCCTTTAGCACGAACTTCAAGAAATGCGGTAGAGACAAAAATGCTGTAGCGAAGAGGAGTCTGGTTTACAGGGGAAAAACAAATGGTCAAAGTTAACTAGGCTTTCCAGTAACAAAGGGAACTGAAATTAAAGTGCGAATTAAGAGCTACTGTACTTGTATCGTGTCTTCACCACGGAATCATATACATTCTTGCCCCCTAGTAAAGATTTAAAATATAACCGACAAACAGGAACAGTCAGAGGGAAGAATACAATGTATTTTCATCTTCACCACTTTAAAAATAATGGGATATTGAGTTCCTGAGGTCCATGGTTGAACAAGAGCTTCCATTCAATGGCACCATTAGCAATTTTTTTATTCCCACCAGCAGTAAACCACCATGCGCTCTGTAGGACGTCCGATGACACCACCAGCTGGCTTTCCGCCAAGCTACTGCGAAGTCGGACTAACCACAGCTAGCGCTGGTCGGTCAGTTGTTTGTCCTGAAAGCAAATACATTGACCGCGTCAAGCCTACCACCAATCGATAGTACACTGTTCGATATCACACCGAGTGTTTGAAGACGAAGCGCTTGCAGTCAAGTTGCTTTGTGCGTGTGTATGCAGCCAGTCGTGCTTAGTTGCTTGCTTGTATGCATGCACGCGTAATCTAGCGCAATGGCCCACGATCCAACAGCAACCGTGGCCACAACAACAACAACGGCCACAATACGCGTGCCCGCCAAGGCATAACACTTCGTTCAAGCGTCCTCAAGCCAGACAACCGATTTCTGCATTGTGGTAAGCTCCCACACCGACCGCTTCGGTTTGCCCACCCAACAGCTGTACAACAACATTCATGTCACTCTACGTGTCCTCACAAGGCAACGCAGCCATACCAACACAACCATAGACACATACAGCATCCAACACACAATCTGGGACCTGAAGCGATTGACCATGGAGTCCAACAGCCCGGTAGCGCGCGGACAACGCTAAGCCGCGTCCGTTCGTCCGCCCATCATTTTGCTGGCTGGCTCTACCATCCACCAAGTTCTGTCCCTTTCGTGTGTACCCACTCCATTCAGACATACAATGTACATACACGCGCACACGCGTGTGCCTCGCACCACACATACCAGGACAACGCGGAGGAACCTGCAGTCGCGCAGGTCAATGATACGGTGGTCGTCACCATCTCACTGCCTGCCTTTCTCTCCTGTCCCATCCATCTCTGCATTCCCACTCAACCAGAAGAGACCACGCCAGCTATCTTCTTTGTGTGTTCCAGGCAGGCCTGAGACCTTTCCATCGGGCGTGATATAGTATGCAAGCGGGCGTGGAACAAATGGTGATTTGTGGCCCGAACAAAGACTACGGTTAGTTCCACCACTAAATGAACTGGAGTAGCAAACATGGGTGGCAAATGCGCATCTGGGCGTGCCAGTTAGGTGATGAATGGCATAGACGACGCTAAGAGTAAGCCAGTACGAAAATCATCGCCGGAGATACGCACGCTCAGTTGTCAGGTACGGACCTATGGCCAATGAGTGCGACTAAGGGGCTGGTAGATTCAAACAGCGTTCTGGAGAGAAACAACAAGTTGAGCCGAAGTGACGCAACTGGAACTGTTTCGCAAGCTTATATGCATAATTCTTTAGAAAAAATCCTCAAGAATCGTGCAATTCGTGGAACACACGTTTAAGTCATCTGCTTAGGAAACCTGTCACAAGAAGTTCTGACTGCTTAGATAATAAGAGCCCGGGTAAAACCACCTGTCTTCTTGAGGATGGAGTTCTCACAAAGGACAACAGAATCCATCCCGTGATCCTACTGAGATCGAAGTGAGATAGGATAGTTGTGCATAATCAACGGTTGAAGTAACTCACTTTCCCTTCATGAGAAAAGGTCGCATGCTCGGTTACCAGATGCTTCTCGGTGGACACAGCTTGACATTCAGAACACCAGTAGACGCGACATCTGTAAGCGGTAGACGAGGTCTGATGTTTGCTAGCTTTGACCGACCGTAAAGCAGTTGGACAAGTTGAGGCATGCATTTGGAAGTAATTCCAACGCACCGTGCTCATGTTGCAATAGGGGCACCGGAGAAGAAAGACGAAGGTTGGTTCCAGCTCATGTTTAGCCGATGAAGGGCACTTGCTCAAAAAGGCAAGATTTATGTGTTCATCTACCGATTCGGTGTCACTGCTGTCCAACTTTGTGGGGGTCACTTCTTGTTTGTTGCAGACCACCTGTAAAAACAAAATCAGAAGGTAATGAAAAGTAAAAATCAATGGATAGAATAGAGGCTACATTGAGTTTGGCTACCGGTTTACAGATTATCTATTCAATCCACTCCGACCCGATTCACTGACGTGTGTAGCTTGAGAGCACAGTACTGAATGGTTTACGCACTATTTCATTCTCTGTAAACAAGTTCGGCACGTACGATTTTTTTCCTGGGCAGAGCGGAAAACAGCAAGCGGTAAGTTTCCCATGAACTCGTAAGAATAGCTTCATCACCCAGACGAAGCCACTGTGGCTGAATGTATCGACCAGGACTTGCTGCACCTGCGTCTTCTAGTTGATAACGGTATGGTATGCAGTAAGCGGTAAGTTTCCCATGAACTCGTACGAATAGCTTGATCACCCAGACGAAGCCAATGTGGCTGAATGTATCGACCAGGACCTGCACCTGCACTTGCATCTTCTAGTTGATAACGGTATGGTATGCAGAAGACGGGAGGCAGTAGGAAGTGAGCGTAAATCCGTACAACATATCAAAACCAAAACAGGCGGAAAAGTTGGAAACATAGTGTGAACATCCTTCGTCGTTCTCTGACCCGTCATTGTCGCTAATTGATATGAAGAACGAACAGTGAAGTTGAGAGCAACGAACTCTGGTGAGAAGCACTTGAGACTAGCACTTTTTAAATTCCGGCATTTTGACGCCCTTTCGTTGGGCAACTACCAAGGCAAACTAAGATAAACCCATTAATGGGACCCAGGCGCACGTGCGTAGAGTTTTGGGACAGCAAAATCAAGCGCAAACAACTCTTGTCCTTATCGTCAGTCATTCGATTCAGTCATTGACCATTTGGTTTCTAGTTCCACTGGGTGACGTCTGCTCAGCATGTCGGAATCAACACCAAAGACACTTTCTTCCATAAGTCTACATTGCACGAATGTCCCATAGATCGTTGTTCATCCGTCTATCGTGCAGCCTTACCAGTTACAACCCCTATAAAGCATGTGCCGTACTCTGTTAAAAGTTCGTAAGAACCTTTGTGCAGCATCGGTTCAAGATGACCCGGACGAACTGTTAGAAACGGCGTTGCTGGGTTGAGTGATGCCTTGTACATGCTACCCTTTGGTTAGGGACTGTTTCTCAATTCGTATGGTCAGGCGTGGCATCTCTCTATGTCAACACTCCACACAGGGAATTCAGTGGTCCCGACTGAGTGTCATGCGATATTTTCCCTCACACGTATTGAATTCAGGCGAGTCTCGAAGTTTAGTGAAAGCGATGGACATCCGAATGCATACATAGGAAGAGAGAAGGCAAGTAACATAGGCTGATCTAATAAAAACTGATCGAAAAATGTTAAATTTCCCGCACTGCGCACTGTAGAGTGACCCAAAGAAAAATCCATTGTGCAGAAACCCTATGTTATGGAAGGGGAATACTAGCTGATATCTAGGACTTGCTGGTGTCTGGATATTTGCAGCAAAATTGTATCAGAATCGTGTAAGAAGGCTCGATTTTTGATGGGCACACTCGAAATGGGTTAGTCCATGGCACAACGGGTTGGCATATATATA